>NW_026529427.1:0-168669 GCF_028500815.1 Rissa tridactyla
GGGCCATGCGAGCGGCTGCCAAAGAGCTTTCCAACGAGGCACGGCATTCCCTCCTGGCTCTTCGGGCGTGGGAGCTGTCGCCACAGCCGCGGCCCTACCGGAAAATGCTTCGCAGGCTGGCGCGGCGGCGCCACGTGGGCGCCGGTGTCGCCGAGGCTGACGGCCGCCGGAAAGCCCGCAGCCCCACGGGCTGTGGGGCCACGCGAGCGGCTGCCAAAGAGCTTTCCAACGAGGCACGGCTTTCCCTCCTGGCTCTTCGGGCGTGGGAGCTGTCGCCAGAGCCGCGGCCCTACCGGAAAATGCTTCGCAGGCTGGCGCGGCGGCGCCACGTGGTCGCAGGTGTCGCCGAGGCTGACGGCTGCCGGAAAGCCCGCAGCCCCACGGGCTCTGGGGCCACGCGAGCGGCTGCCAAAGAGCTTTCCAACGAGGCACGGCTTTCCCTCCTGGCTCTTCGGGCGTGGGAGCTGTCGCCACAGCCGCGGCCCTACCGGAAAATGCTTCGCAGGCTGGCGCAGCGGCGCCACGTGGGCGCCGGTGTCGCCGAGGCTGACGGCCGCCGGAAAGCCCGCAGCCCCACGGGCTGTGGGGCCACGCGAGCGGCTGCCAAAGAGCTTTCCAACGAGGCACGGCTTTCCCTCCTGGCTCTTCGGGCGTGGGAGCTGTCGCCAGAGCCGCGGCCCTACCGGAAAATGCTTCGCAGGCTGGGGCGGCGGCGCCACGTGTGCCCTGGTGTCGCCGAGGCTGACGGCCGCCGGAAAGCCCGCAGCCCCACGGGCCATGGGGCCATGCGAGCGGCTGCCAAAGAGCTTTCCAACGAGGCACGGCTTTCCCTCCTGGCTCTTCGGGCGTGGGAGCTGTGGCCAGAGCCGCGGCCCTACCGGAAAATGCTTCGCAGGCTGGCGCGGCGGCGCCACGTGGTCGCAGGTGTCGCCGAGGCTGATGGCCGCCGGAAAGCCCGCAGCCCCACGGGCTGTGGGGCCACGCGAGCGGCTGCCAAAGAGCTTTCCAACGAGGCACGGCTTTCCCTCCTGGCTCTTCGGGCGTGGGAGCTGTCGCCAGAGCCGCGGCCCTACCGGAAAATGCTTCGCAGGCTGGCGCGGCGGCGCCACGTGGGCACTGGTGTCGCCGAGGCTGACGGCCGCCGAAAAGCCCGCAGCCCCACGGGGTTTGGGGCCACGCGAGCGGCTGCCAAAGAGCTTTCCAACGAGGCACGGCTTTCCCTCCTGGCTCTTCGGGCGTGGGAGCTGTCGCCAGAGACGCGGCCCTACCGGAAAATGCTTCGCAGGCTGGCGCGGCGGCGCCACGTGGGCGCCGGTGGCGCCGAGGCTGACGGCCGCCGGAAAGCCCGCAGCACCACGGGCTGTGGGGCCACGCGAGCGGCTGCCAAAGAGCTTTCCAACGAGGCACGGCTTTCCCTCCTGGCTCTTCGGGCGTGGGAGCTGTCGCCAGAGACGCGGCCCTACCGGAAAATGCTTCGCAGGCTGGCGCGGCGGCGCCATGTGGTCGCCGGTGGCGCCGAGGCTGACGGCTGCCGGAAGGCCCGCAGCCCCACGGGCTGTGGGGCCACGCGAGCGGCTGCCAAAGAGCTTTCCAACGAGGCACGGCTTTCCCTCCTGGCTCTTCGGGCGTGGGAGCTGTCGCCAGAGACGCGGCCCTACCGGAAAATGCTTCGCAGGCTGGCGCCGCGGCGCCACGTGGGCGCAGGTGTCGCCGAGGCTGACGGCCGCCGGAAAGTCCGCAGCCCCACGGGCTGTGGGGCCACGCGAGCGGCTGCCAAAGAGCTTTCCAATGAGGCACGGCTTTCCCTCCTGGCTCTTCGGGCGTGGGAGCTGTCGCCAGAGACGCGGCCCTACCGGAAAATGCTTCGCAGGCTGGCGCGGCGGCGCCACGTGGGCGCAGGTGTCACCGAGGCTGACGGCCGACGGAAAGCCCGCAGCCCCACGTGCTGTGGGGCCACGCGAGCGGCTGCCAAAGAGGTTTCCAACGAGGCACGGCTTTCCCTCCTGGCTCTTCGGGTGGGGGAGCTGTCACCAGAGCCGCGGCCCTACCGGAAAATGCTTCGCAGGCTGGCGCCGCGGCGCCACGTGGTCGCAGGTGTCGCCGAGGCTGACGGCCGCCGGAAAGCCCGCAGCCCCACGGGCTGTGGGGCCACGCGAGCGGCTGCCAAAGAGCTTTCCAACGAGGCATGGCTTTCCCTCCTGGCTCTTCGGGCGTGGGAGCTGTCGCCACAGCCGCGGCCCTACCTGAAAATGCTTCGCAGGCTGGCGCGGCGGCGCCACGTGGGCGCAGGTGTCGCCGAGGCTGACGGCCGCCGGAAAGCCCGCAGCCCCACGGGCTCTGGGGCCACGCGAGCGGCTGCCAAAGAGCTTTCCAATGAGGCACGGATTTCCCTCCTGGCTCTTCGGGCGTGGGAGCTGTCGCCAGAGACGCGGCCCTACCGGAAAATGCTTCGCAGGCTGGCGCGGCGGCGCCACGTGGGCGCAGGTGTCGCCGAGGCTGATGGCCGACGGAAAGCCCGCAGCCCCACGGGCTGTGGGGCCACGCGAGCGGCTGCCAAAGAGCTTTCCAACGAGGCACGGCTTTCCCTCCTGGCTCTTCGGGTGGGGGAGCTGTCGCCAGAGCCGCGGCCCTACCGGAAAATGCTTCGCAGGCTGGCGCCGCGGCGCCACGTGGTCGCAGGTGTCGCCGAGGCTGACGGCCGCCGGAAAGCCCGCAGCCCCACGGGCTGTGGGGCCACGCGAGCGGCTGCCAAAGAGCTTTCCAACGAGGCACGGCTTTCCCTCCTGGCTCTTCGGGCGTGGGAGCTGTCGCCAGAGACGCGGCCCTACCGGAAAATGCTTCGCAGGCTGGCGCGGCGGCGCCACGTGGGCGCAGGTGTCGCCGAGGCTGACGGCCGACGGAAAGTCCGCAGCCCCACGGGCTGTGGGGCCACGCGAGCGGCTGCCAAAGAGCTTTCCAATGAGGCATGGCTTTCCCTCCTGGCTCTTCGGGCGTGGGAGCTGTCGCCAGAGACGCGGCCCTACCGGAAAATGCTTCGCAGGCTGGCGCGGCGGCGCCACGTGGGCGCAGGTGTCGCCGAGGCTGACGGCCAACGGAAAGCCCGCAGCCCCACGGGCTGTGGGGCCATGCGAGCGGCTGCCAAAGAGCTTTCCAACGAGGCACGGCTTTCCCTCCTGGCTCTTCGGGCGTGGGAGCTGTCGCCAGAGACGCGGCCCTACCGGAAAATGCTTCGCAGGCTGGCGCGGCGGCGCCACGTGGGCGCCGGTGGCGCCGAGGCTGACGGCCGCCGGAAAGCCCGCAGCCCCACGGGCTGTGGGGCCACGCGAGCGGCTGCCAAAAAGCTTTCCAACGAGGCACGGCTTTCCCTCCTGGCTCTTCGGGCGTGGGAGCTGTCGCCAGAGACGCGGCCCTACCGGAAAATGCTTCGCAGGCTGGCGCGGCGGCGCCACGTGGTCGCCGGTGTCGCCGAGGCTGACGGCCGCCGGAAAGCCCGCAGCCCCACGGGCTGTGGGGCCACGCGAGCGGCTGCCAAAGAGCTTTCCAACGAGGCACGGCTTTCCCTCCTGGCTCTTCGGGTGGGGGAGCTGTCACCAGAGCCGCGGCCCTACCGGAAAATGCTTCGCAGGCTGGCGCCGCGGCGCCACGTGGTCGCAGGTGTCGCCGAGGCTGACGGCCGCCGGAAAGCCCGCAGCCCCACGGGCTGTGGGGCCACGCGAGCGGCTGCCAAAGAGCTTTCCAACGAGGCATGGCTTTCCCTCCTGGCTCTTCGGGCGTGGGAGCTGTCGCCAGAGCCGCGGCCCTATCGGAAAATGCTTCGCAGGCTGGCGCGGCGGCGCCACGTGGGCGCCGGTGGCGCCGAGGTTGACGGCCGCCGGAAAGCCCGCAGCCCCACTGGCTGCGGGGCCACGCGAGCGGCTGCCAAAGAGGTTTCCAACGAGGCACGGCTTTCCCTCCTGGCTCTTCGGGCGTGGGAGCTGTCGCCAGAGCCGCGGTCCTACCGGAAAATGCTTCGCAGGCTGGCACGGCGGCGCCACGTGTGCCCTGGTGTCGCCGAGGCTGATGGCCGCCGGAAAGCCCGCAGCCCCACGGGCTATGGGGCCATGCGAGCGGCTGCCAAAGAGCTTTCCAACGAGGCACGGCATTCCCTCCTGGCTCTTCGGGCGTGGGAGCTGTCGCCACAGCCGCGGCCCTAACGGAAAATGCTTCGCAGGCTGGCGCGGCGGCGCCACGTGGGCGCCGGTGTCGCCGAGGCTGACGGCCGCCGGAAAGCCCGCAGCCCCACGGGCTGTGGGGCCACGCGAGCGGCTGCCAAAGAGCTTTCCAACGAGGCACGGCTTTCCCTCCTGGCTCTTCGGGCGTGGGAGCTGTCGCCAGAGACGCGGCCCTACCGGAAAATGCTTCGCAGGCTGGCGCGGCGGCGCCACGTGGTCGCAGGTGTCGCCGAGGCTGACGGCTGCCGGAAAGCCCGCAGCCCCACGGGCTCTGGGGCCACGCGAGCGGCTGCCAAAGAGCTTTCCAACGAGGCACGGCTTTCCCTCCTGGCTCTTCGGGCGTGGGAGCTGTCGCCAGAGCCGCGGCCCTACCGGAAAATGCTTCGCAGGCTGGCGCAGCGGCGCCACGTGGGCGCCGGTGTCGCCGAGGCTGACGGCCGCCGGAAAGCCCGCAGCCCCACGGGCTGTGGGGCCACGCGAGCGGCTGCCAAAGAGCTTTCCAACGAGGCACGGCTTTCCCTCCTGGCTCTTCGGGCGTGGGAGCTGTCGCCAGAGACGCGGCCCTACCGGAAAATGCTTCGCAGGCTGGCGCGGCGGCGCCACGTGGGCGCCGGTATTGCCGAGGCTGACCTCCGCCGGAAAGCCCGCAGCCCCACGGGCTGTAGGACCACGCGAGCGGCTGCCAAAGAGCTTTCCAACGAGGCACGGCTTTCCCTCCTGGCTCTTCGGGCGTGGGAGCTGTCGCCAGAGCCGCGGCCCTACCGGAAAATGCTTCGCAGGCTGGGGCGGCGGCGCCACGTGTGCCCTGGTGTCGCCGAGGCTGACGGCCGCCGGAAAGCCCGCAGCCCCACGGGCCATGGGGCCATGCGAGCGGCTGCCAAAGAGCTTTCCAACGAGGCACGGCTTTCCCTCCTGGCTCTTCGGGCGTGGGAGCTGTCACCAGAGCCGCGGCCCTACCGGAAAATGCTTCGCAGGCTGGCGCCGCGGCGCCACGTGGGCACTGGTGTCGCCGAGGCTGACGGCCGCCGGAAAGCCCGCAGCCCCACGGGCTGTGGGGCCACGCGAGCGGCTGCCAAAGAGCTTTCCAACGAGGCACGGCTTTCCCTCCTGGCTCTTCGGGCGTGGGAGCTGTCGCCAGAGACGCGGCCCTACCGGAAAATGCTTCGCAGGCTGGCGCGGCGGCGCCACGTGGGCGCAGGTGTCGCCGAGGCTGATGGCCGCCGGAAAGCCCGCAGCCCCACGGGCTGTGGGGCCACGCGAGCGGCTGCCAAAGAGCTTTCCAACGAGGCACGGCTTTCCCTCATGGCTCTTCGGGCGTGGGAGCTGTCGCCAGAGACGCGGCCCTACCGGAAAATGCTTCGCAGGCTGGTGCGGCGGCGCCACGTGAGCGCAGGTGTCGCCGAGGCTGACGGCCGCCGGAAAGCCCGCAGCCCCACGGGCTGTGGGGCCACGCGAGCGGCTGCCAAAGAGGTTTCCAACGAGGCACGGCTTTCCCTCCTGGCTCTTCGGGCGTGGGAGCTGTCGCCACAGCCGCGGCCCTACCGGAAAATGCTTCGCAGGCTGGCGCGGCGGCGCCACGTGGGCACTGGTGTCGCCGAGGCTGACGGCCGCCGGAAAGCCCGCAGCCCCATGGGCTGTGGGGCCACGCGAGCGGCTGCCAAAGAGCTTTCCAACGAGGCACGGCTTTCCCTCCTGGCTCTTCGGGCGTGGGAGCTGTCGCCAGAGCCGCGGCCCTACCGGAAAATGCTTCGCAGGCTGGCGCGGCGGCGCCACGTGGGCACTGGTGTCGCCGAGGCTGACGGCCGCCGGAAAGCCCGCAGCCCCATGGGCTGTGGGGCCACGCGAGCGGCTGCCAAAGAGCTTTCCAACGAGGCACGGCTTTCCCTCCTGGCTCTTCGGGCGTGGGAGCTGTCGCCAGAGACGCGGCCCTACCGGAAAATGCTTCGCAGGCTGGTGCGGCGGCGCCACGTAGGCGCAGGTGTCGCCGAGGCTGACGGCCGCCGGAAAGCCCGCAGCCCCACGGGCTGTGGGGCCACGCGAGCGGCTGCCAAAGAGGTTTCCAACGAGGCACGGCTTTCCCTCCTGGCTCTTCGGGCGTGGGAGCTGTCGCCAGAGACGCGGCCCTACCGGAAAATGCTTCGCAGGCTGGCGCGGCGGCGCCACGTGGGCACTGGTGTCGCCGAGGCTGACGGCCGCCGGAAAGCCCGCAGCCCCACGGGCTGTGGGGCCACGCGAGCGGCTGCCAAAGAGCTTTCCAACGAGGCACGGCTTTCCCTCCTGGCTCTTCGGGCGTGGGAGCTGTCGCCAGAGACGCGGCCCTACCGGAAAATGCTTCGCAGGCTGGCGCGGCGGCGCCACGTGGGCGCCGGTGGCGCCGAGGCTGCCGGCTGCCGGAAGGCCCGCAGCCCCACGGGCTCTGGGGCCACGCGAGCGGCTGCCAAAGAGCTTTCCAACGAGGCACGGCTTTCCCTCCTGGCTCTTCGGGCGTGGGAGCTCTCGCCACAGCCGCGGCCCTACCGGAAAATGCTTCGCAGGCTGGCGCGGCGTCGCCACGTGGGCGCAGGTGTCGCCGAGGCTGACGGCCGCCGGAAAGCCCGCAGCCCCACGGGCTGTGGGGCCACGCGAGCGGCTGCCAAAGAGCTTTCCAATGAGGCACGGCTTTCCCTCCTGGCTCTTCGGGCGTGGGAGCTGTGGCCAGAGCCGCGGCCCTACCGGAAAATGCTTCGCAGGCTGGCGCGGCGGCGCCACGTGGTCGCAGGTGTCGCCGAGGCTGATGGCCGCCGGAAAGCCCGCAGCCCCACGGGCTGTGGGGGCCACTCGAGCGGCTGCCAAAGAGCTTTCCAACGAGGCACGGCTTTCCCTCCTGGCTCTTCGGGCGTGGGAGCTGTCGCCAGAGCCGCGGCCCTACCGGAAAATGCTTCGCAGGCTGGCGCGGCGGCGCCACGTGGGCACTGGTGTCGCCGAGGCTGACGGCCGCCGAAAAGCCCGCAGCCCCACGGGGTTTGGGGCCACGCGAGCGGCTGCCAAAGAGCTTTCCAACGAGGCACGGCTTTCCCTCCTGGCTCTTCGGGCGTGGGAGCTGTCGCCAGAGCCGCGGCCCTACCGGAAAATGCTTCGCAGGCTGGCGCGGCGGCGCCACGTGGGCGCCGGTGGCGCCGAGGCTGACGGCCGCCGGAAAGCCCGCAGCCCCACGGGCTGTGGGGCCACGCGAGCGGCTGCCAAAGAGCTTTCCAACGAGGCACGGCTTTCCCTCCTGGCTCTTCGGGCGTGGGAGCTGTCGCCAGAGTCGCGGCCCTACCGGAAAATGCTTCGCAGGCTGGCGCGGCGGCGCCACGTGGGCGCAGGTGTCGCCGAGGCTGACGGCCGCCGGAAAGCCCGCAGCCCCACGGGCTGTGGGGCCACGCGAGCGGCTGCCAAAGAGCTTTCCAACGAGGCACGGCTTTCCCTCCTGGCTCTTCGGGTGGGGGAGCTGTCACCAGAGCCGCGGCCCAACCGGAAAATGCTTCGCAGGCTGGCGCCGCGGCGCCACGTGGTCGCAGGTGTCGCCGAGGCTGACGGCCGCCGGAAAGCCCGCAGCCCCACGGGCTGTGGGGCCACGCGAGCGGCTGCCAAAGAGCTTTCCAACGAGGCATGGCTTTCCCTCCTGGCTCTTCGGGCGTGGGAGCTGTCGCCAGAGACGCGGCCCTACCGGAAAATGCTTCGCAGGCTGGCGCGGCGGCGCCACGTGGGCGCCGGTGGCGCCGAGGCTGACGGCCGCCGGAAAGCCCGCAGCCCCACGGGCTGTGGGGCCACGCGAGCGGCTGCCAAAGAGCTTTCCAACGAGGCACGGCTTTCCCTCCTGGCTCTTCGGGCGTGGGAGCTGTCGCCAGAGACGCGGCCCTACCGGAAAATGCTTCACAGGCTGGCGCGGCGGCGCCATGTGGTCGCCGGTGGCGCCGAGGCTGACGGCTGCCGGAAAGCCCGCAGCCCCACGGGCTGTGGGGCCACGCGAGCGGCTGCCAAAGAGCTTTCCAACGAGGCACGGCTTTCCCTCCTGGCTCTTCGGGCGTGGGAGCTGTCGCCAGAGACGCGGCCCGACCGGAAAATGCTTCGCAGGCTGGCGCGGCGGCGCCACGTGGGCGCAGGTGTCACCGAGGCTGACGGCCGACGGAAAGCCCGCAGCCCCACGGGCTGTGGGGCCACGCGAGCGGCTGCCAAAGTGGTTTCCAACGAGGCACGGCTTTCCCTCCTGGCTCTTCGGGTGGGGGAGCTGTCACCAGAGCCGCGGCCCTACCGGAAAATGCTTCGCAGGCTGGCGCCGCGGCGCCACGTGGTCGCAGGTGTCGCCGAGGCTGACGGCCGCCGGAAAGCCCGCAGCCCCACGGGCTGTGGGGACACGCGAGCGGCTGCCAAAGAGCTTTCCAACGAGGCATGGCTTTCCCTCCTGGCTCTTCGGGCGTGGGAGCTGTCGCCAGAGCCGCGGCCCTACCTGAAAATGCTTCGCAGGCTGGCGCGGCGGCGCCACGTGGGCGCAGGTGTCGCCGAGGCTGACGGCCGCCGGAAAGCCCGCAGCCCCACGGGCTGTGGGGCCACGCGAGCGGCTGCCAAAGAGCTTTCCAATGAGGCACGGCTTTCCCTCCTGGCTCTTCGGGCGTGGGAGCTGTCGCCAGAGACGCGGCCCTACCGGAAAATGCTTCGCAGGCTGGCGCGGCGGCGCCACGTGGGCGCAGGTGTCGCCGAGGCTGACGGCCAACGGAAAGCCCGCAGCCCCACGGGCTGTGGGGCCACGCGAGCGGCTGCCAAAGAGGTTTCCAACGAGGCACGGCTTTCCCTCCTGGCTCTTCGGGCGTGGGAGCTGTCGCCAGAGCCACGGCCCTACCGGAAAATGCTTCGCAGGCTGGCGCCGCGGCGCCACGTGGGCGGAGGTGTCGCCGAGGCTGACGGCCGCCGGAAAGCCCGCAGCCCCACGGGCTGTGGGGCCACGCGAGCGGCTGCCAAAGAGCTTTCCAACGAGGCACGGCTTTCCCTCCTGGCTCTTCGGGCGTGGGAGCTGTCGCCAGAGCCGCGGCCCTACCGGAAAATGCTTCGCAGGCTGGCGCCACGGCGCCACGTGGTCGCAGGTGTCGCCGAGGCTGACGGCCGCCGGAAAGCCCGCAGCCCCACGGGCTGTGGGGCCACGCGAGCGGCTGCCAAAGAGCTTTCCAACGAGGCACGGCTTTCCCTCCTGGCTCTTCGGGCGTGGGAGCTGTCGCCAGAGCCACGGCCCTACCGGAAAATGCTTCGCAGGCTGGCGCGGCGGCGCCACGTGGTCGCCGGTGGCGCCGAGGCTGACGGCCGCCGGAAAGCCCGCAGCCCCACGGGCTGTGGGGCCACGCGAGCGGCTGCCAAAGAGCTTTCCAACGAGGCACGGCTTTCCCTCCTGGCTCTTCGGGCGTGGGAGCTGTGGCCAGAGCCGCGGCCCTACCGGAAAATGCTTCGCAGGCTGGCGCGGCGGCGCCACGTGGTCGCAGGTGTCGCCGAGGCTGATGGCCGCCGGAAAGCCCGCAGCCCCACGGGCTGTGGGGCCACGCGAGCGGCTGCCAAAGAGCTTTCCAACGAGGCACGGCTTTCCCTCCTGGCTCTTCGGGCGTGGGAGCTGTCGCCAGAGCCGCGGCCCTACCGGAAAATGCTTCGCAGGCTGGCGCGGCGGCGCCACGTGGGCACTGGTGTCGCCGAGGCTGACGGCCGCCGAAAAGCCCGCAGCCCCACGGGGTTTGGGGCCACGCGAGCGGCTGCCAAAGAGCTTTCCAACGAGGCACGGCTTTCCCTCCTGGCTCTTCGGGCGTGGGAGCTGTCGCCAGAGACGCGGCCCTACCGGAAAATGCTTCGCAGGCTGGCGCGGCGGCGCCACGTGGGCGCCGGTGGCGCCGAGGCTGACGGCCGCCGGAAAGCCCGCAGCACCACGGGCTGTGGGGCCACGCGAGCGGCTGCCAAAGAGCTTTCCAACGAGGCACGGCTTTCCCTCCTGGCTCTTCGGGCGTGGGAGCTGTCGCCAGAGACGCGGCCCTACCGGAAAATGCTTCGCAGGCTGGCGCGGCGGCGCCATGTGGTCGCCGGTGGCGCCGAGGCTGACGGCTGCCGGAAGGCCCGCAGCCCCACGGGCTGTGGGGCCACGCGAGCGGCTGCCAAAGAGCTTTCCAACGAGGCACGGCTTTCCCTCCTGGCTCTTCGGGCGTGGGAGCTGTCGCCAGAGACGCGGCCCTACCGGAAAATGCTTCGCAGGCTGGCGCCGCGGCGCCACGTGGGCGCAGGTGTCGCCGAGGCTGACGGCCGCCGGAAAGTCCGCAGCCCCACGGGCTGTGGGGCCACGCGAGCGGCTGCCAAAGAGCTTTCCAATGAGGCACGGCTTTCCCTCCTGGCTCTTCGGGCGTGGGAGCTGTCGCCAGAGACGCGGCCCTACCGGAAAATGCTTCGCAGGCTGGCGCGGCGGCGCCACGTGGGCGCAGGTGTCACCGAGGCTGACGGCCGACGGAAAGCCCGCAGCCCCACGTGCTGTGGGGCCACGCGAGCGGCTGCCAAAGAGGTTTCCAACGAGGCACGGCTTTCCCTCCTGGCTCTTCGGGTGGGGGAGCTGTCACCAGAGCCGCGGCCCTACCGGAAAATGCTTCGCAGGCTGGCGCCGCGGCGCCACGTGGTCGCAGGTGTCGCCGAGGCTGACGGCCGCCGGAAAGCCCGCAGCCCCACGGGCTGTGGGGCCACGCGAGCGGCTGCCAAAGAGCTTTCCAACGAGGCATGGCTTTCCCTCCTGGCTCTTCGGGCGTGGGAGCTGTCGCCACAGCCGCGGCCCTACCTGAAAATGCTTCGCAGGCTGGCGCGGCGGCGCCACGTGGGCGCAGGTGTCGCCGAGGCTGACGGCCGCCGGAAAGCCCGCAGCCCCACGGGCTCTGGGGCCACGCGAGCGGCTGCCAAAGAGCTTTCCAATGAGGCACGGATTTCCCTCCTGGCTCTTCGGGCGTGGGAGCTGTCGCCAGAGACGCGGCCCTACCGGAAAATGCTTCGCAGGCTGGCGCGGCGGCGCCACGTGGGCGCAGGTGTCGCCGAGGCTGATGGCCGACGGAAAGCCCGCAGCCCCACGGGCTGTGGGGCCACGCGAGCGGCTGCCAAAGAGCTTTCCAACGAGGCACGGCTTTCCCTCCTGGCTCTTCGGGTGGGGGAGCTGTCGCCAGAGCCGCGGCCCTACCGGAAAATGCTTCGCAGGCTGGCGCCGCGGCGCCACGTGGTCGCAGGTGTCGCCGAGGCTGACGGCCGCCGGAAAGCCCGCAGCCCCACGGGCTGTGGGGCCACGCGAGCGGCTGCCAAAGAGCTTTCCAACGAGGCACGGCTTTCCCTCCTGGCTCTTCGGGCGTGGGAGCTGTCGCCAGAGACGCGGCCCTACCGGAAAATGCTTCGCAGGCTGGCGCGGCGGCGCCACGTGGGCGCAGGTGTCGCCGAGGCTGACGGCCGACGGAAAGTCCGCAGCCCCACGGGCTGTGGGGCCACGCGAGCGGCTGCCAAAGAGCTTTCCAATGAGGCACGGCTTTCCCTCCTGGCTCTTCGGGCGTGGGAGCTGTCGCCAGAGACGCGGCCCTACCGGAAAATGCTTCGCAGGCTGGCGCGGCGGCGCCACGTGGGCGCAGGTGTCGCCGAGGCTGACGGCCAACGGAAAGCCCGCAGCCCCACGGGCTGTGGGGCCACGCGAGCGGCTGCCAAAGAGCTTTCCAACGAGGCACGGCTTTCCCTCCTGGCTCTTCGGGCGTGGGAGCTGTCGCCAGAGACGCGGCCCTACCGGAAAATGCTTCGCAGGCTGGCGCGGGCGGCGCCACGTGGGCGCCGGTGGCGCCGAGGCTGACGGCCGCCGGAAAGCCCGCAGCCCCACGGGCTGTGGGGCCACGCGAGCGGCTGCCAAAAAGCTTTCCAACGAGGCACGGCTTTCCCTCCTGGCTCTTCGGGCGTGGGAGCTGTCGCCAGAGACGCGGCCCTACCGGAAAATGCTTCGCAGGCTGGCGCGGCGGCGCCACGTGGTCGCCGGTGTCGCCGAGGCTGACGGCCGCCGGAAAGCCCGCAGCCCCACGGGCTGTGGGGCCACGCGAGCGGCTGCCAAAGAGCTTTCCAACGAGGCACGGCTTTCCCTCCTGGCTCTTCGGGCGTGGGAGCTGTCACCAGAGCCGCGGCCCTACCGGAAAATGCTTCGCAGGCTGGCGCCGCGGCGCCACGTGGGCACTGGTGTCGCCGAGGCTGACGGCCGCCGGAAAGCCCGCAGCCCCACGGGCTGTGGGGCCACGCGAGCGGCTGCCAAAGAGCTTTCCAACGAGGCACGGCTTTCCCTCCTGGCTCTTCGGGCGTGGGAGCTGTCGCCAGAGACGCGGCCCTACCGGAAAATGCTTCGCAGGCTGGCGCGGCGGCGCCACGTGGGCGCAGGTGTCGCCGAGGCTGATGGCCGCCGGAAAGCCCGCAGCCCCACGGGCTGTGGGGCCACGCGAGCGGCTGCCAAAGAGCTTTCCAACGAGGCACGGCTTTCCCTCATGGCTCTTCGGGCGTGGGAGCTGTCGCCAGAGACGCGGCCCTACCGGAAAATGCTTCGCAGGCTGGTGCGGCGGCGCCACGTGAGCGCAGGTGTCGCCGAGGCTGACGGCCGCCGGAAAGCCCGCAGCCCCACGGGCTGTGGGGCCACGCGAGCGGCTGCCAAAGAGGTTTCCAACGAGGCACGGCTTTCCCTCCTGGCTCTTCGGGCGTGGGAGCTGTCGCCACAGCCGCGGCCCTACCGGAAAATGCTTCGCAGGCTGGCGCGGCGGCGCCACGTGGGCACTGGTGTCGCCGAGGCTGACGGCCGCCGGAAAGCCCGCAGCCCCATGGGCTGTGGGGCCACGCGAGCGGCTGCCAAAGAGCTTTCCAACGAGGCACGGCTTTCCCTCCTGGCTCTTCGGGCGTGGGAGCTGTCGCCAGAGCCGCGGCCCTACCGGAAAATGCTTCGCAGGCTGGCGCGGCGGCGCCACGTGGGCACTGGTGTCGCCGAGGCTGACGGCCGCCGGAAAGCCCGCAGCCCCATGGGCTGTGGGGCCACGCGAGCGGCTGCCAAAGAGCTTTCCAACGAGGCACGGCTTTCCCTCCTGGCTCTTCGGGCGTGGGAGCTGTCGCCAGAGACGCGGCCCTACCGGAAAATGCTTCGCAGGCTGGTGCGGCGGCGCCACGTAGGCGCAGGTGTCGCCGAGGCTGACGGCCGCCGGAAAGCCCGCAGCCCCACGGGCTGTGGGGCCACGCGAGCGGCTGCCAAAGAGGTTTCCAACGAGGCACGGCTTTCCCTCCTGGCTCTTCGGGCGTGGGAGCTGTCGCCAGAGACGCGGCCCTACCGGAAAATGCTTCGCAGGCTGGCGCGGCGGCGCCACGTGGGCACTGGTGTCGCCGAGGCTGACGGCCGCCGGAAAGCCCGCAGCCCCACGGGCTGTGGGGCCACGCGAGCGGCTGCCAAAGAGCTTTCCAACGAGGCACGGCTTTCCCTCCTGGCTCTTCGGGCGTGGGAGCTGTCGCCAGAGACGCGGCCCTACCGGAAAATGCTTCGCAGGCTGGCGCGGCGGCGCCACGTGGGCGCCGGTGGCGCCGAGGCTGCCGGCTGCCGGAAGGCCCGCAGCCCCACGGGCTCTGGGGCCACGCGAGCGGCTGCCAAAGAGCTTTCCAACGAGGCACGGCTTTCCCTCCTGGCTCTTCGGGCGTGGGAGCTCTCGCCACAGCCGCGGCCCTACCGGAAAATGCTTCGCAGGCTGGCGCGGCGTCGCCACGTGGGCGCAGGTGTCGCCGAGGCTGACGGCCGCCGGAAAGCCCGCAGCCCCACGGGCTGTGGGGCCACGCGAGCGGCTGCCAAAGAGCTTTCCAATGAGGCACGGCTTTCCCTCCTGGCTCTTCGGGCGTGGGAGCTGTGGCCAGAGCCGCGGCCCTACCGGAAAATGCTTCGCAGGCTGGCGCGGCGGCGCCACGTGGTCGCAGGTGTCGCCGAGGCTGATGGCCGCCGGAAAGCCCGCAGCCCCACGGGCTGTGGGGCCACTCGAGCGGCTGCCAAAGAGCTTTCCAACGAGGCACGGCTTTCCCTCCTGGCTCTTCGGGCGTGGGAGCTGTCGCCAGAGCCGCGGCCCTACCGGAAAATGCTTCGCAGGCTGGCGCGGCGGCGCCACGTGGGCACTGGTGTCGCCGAGGCTGACGGCCGCCGAAAAGCCCGCAGCCCCACGGGGTTTGGGGCCACGCGAGCGGCTGCCAAAGAGCTTTCCAACGAGGCACGGCTTTCCCTCCTGGCTCTTCGGGCGTGGGAGCTGTCGCCAGAGCCGCGGCCCTACCGGAAAATGCTTCGCAGGCTGGCGCGGCGGCGCCACGTGGGCGCCGGTGGCGCCGAGGCTGACGGCCGCCGGAAAGCCCGCAGCCCCACGGGCTGTGGGGCCACGCGAGCGGCTGCCAAAGAGCTTTCCAACGAGGCACGGCTTTCCCTCCTGGCTCTTCGGGCGTGGGAGCTGTCGCCAGAGTCGCGGCCCTACCGGAAAATGCTTCGCAGGCTGGCGCGGCGGCGCCACGTGGGCGCAGGTGTCGCCGAGGCTGACGGCCGCCGGAAAGCCCGCAGCCCCACGGGCTGTGGGGCCACGCGAGCGGCTGCCAAAGAGCTTTCCAACGAGGCACGGCTTTCCCTCCTGGCTCTTCGGGTGGGGGAGCTGTCACCAGAGCCGCGGCCCAACCGGAAAATGCTTCGCAGGCTGGCGCCGCGGCGCCACGTGGTCGCAGGTGTCGCCGAGGCTGACGGCCGCCGGAAAGCCCGCAGCCCCACGGGCTGTGGGGCCACGCGAGCGGCTGCCAAAGAGCTTTCCAACGAGGCATGGCTTTCCCTCCTGGCTCTTCGGGCGTGGGAGCTGTCGCCAGAGACGCGGCCCTACCGGAAAATGCTTCGCAGGCTGGCGCGGCGGCGCCACGTGGGCGCCGGTGGCGCCGAGGCTGACGGCCGCCGGAAAGCCCGCAGCCCCACGGGCTGTGGGGCCACGCGAGCGGCTGCCAAAGAGCTTTCCAACGAGGCACGGCTTTCCCTCCTGGCTCTTCGGGCGTGGGAGCTGTCGCCAGAGACGCGGCCCTACCGGAAAATGCTTCACAGGCTGGCGCGGCGGCGCCATGTGGTCGCCGGTGGCGCCGAGGCTGACGGCTGCCGGAAAGCCCGCAGCCCCACGGGCTGTGGGGCCACGCGAGCGGCTGCCAAAGAGCTTTCCAACGAGGCACGGCTTTCCCTCCTGGCTCTTCGGGCGTGGGAGCTGTCGCCAGAGACGCGGCCCGACCGGAAAATGCTTCGCAGGCTGGCGCGGCGGCGCCACGTGGGCGCAGGTGTCACCGAGGCTGACGGCCGACGGAAAGCCCGCAGCCCCACGGGCTGTGGGGCCACGCGAGCGGCTGCCAAAGTGGTTTCCAACGAGGCACGGCTTTCCCTCCTGGCTCTTCGGGTGGGGGAGCTGTCACCAGAGCCGCGGCCCTACCGGAAAATGCTTCGCAGGCTGGCGCCGCGGCGCCACGTGGTCGCAGGTGTCGCCGAGGCTGACGGCCGCCGGAAAGCCCGCAGCCCCACGGGCTGTGGGGACACGCGAGCGGCTGCCAAAGAGCTTTCCAACGAGGCACGGCTTTCCCTCCTGGCTCTTCGGGCGTGGGAGCTGTCGCCACAGCCGCGGCCCTACCTGAAAATGCTTCGCAGGCTGGCGCGGCGGCGCCACGTGGGCGCAGGTGTCGCCGAGGCTGACGGCCGCCGGAAAGCCCGCAGCCCCACGGGCTGTGGGGCCACGCGAGCGGCTGCCAAAGAGCTTTCCAATGAGGCACGGCTTTCCCTCCTGGCTCTTCGGGCGTGGGAGCTGTCGCCAGAGACGCGGCCCTACCGGAAAATGCTTCGCAGGCTGGCGCGGCGGCGCCACGTGGGCGCAGGTGTCGCCGAGGCTGACGGCCAACGGAAAGCCCGCAGCCCCACGGGCTGTGGGGCCACGCGAGCGGCTGCCAAAGAGGTTTCCAACGAGGCACGGCTTTCCCTCCTGGCTCTTCGGGCGTGGGAGCTGTCGCCAGAGCCACGGCCCTACCGGAAAATGCTTCGCAGGCTGGCGCCGCGGCGCCACGTGGGCGGAGGTGTCGCCGAGGCTGACGGCCGCCGGAAAGCCCGCAGCCCCACGGGCTGTGGGGCCACGCGAGCGGCTGCCAAAGAGCTTTCCAACGAGGCACGGCTTTCCCTCCTGGCTCTTCGGGCGTGGGAGCTGTCGCCAGAGCCGCGGCCCTACCGGAAAATGCTTCGCAGGCTGGCGCCACGGCGCCACGTGGTCGCAGGTGTCGCCGAGGCTGACGGCCGCCGGAAAGCCCGCAGCCCCACGGGCTGTGGGGCCACGCGAGCGGCTGCCAAAGAGCTTTCCAACGAGGCACGGCTTTCCCTCCTGGCTCTTCGGGCGTGGGAGCTGTCGCCAGAGCCACGGCCCTACCGGAAAATGCTTCGCAGGCTGGCGCGGCGGCGCCACGTGGTCGCCGGTGGCGCCGAGGCTGACGGCCGCCGGAAAGCCCGCAGCCCCACGGGCTGTGGGGCCACGCGAGCGGCTGCCAAAGAGCTTTCCAACGAGGCACGGCTTTCCCTCCTGGCTCTTCGGGCGTGGGAGCTGTCGCCAGAGACGCGGCCCTACCGGAAAATGCTTCGCAGGCTGGCGCGGCGGCGCCACGTGGTCGCAGGTGTCGCCGAGCCTGACGGCCGCCGGAAAGCCCGCAGCCCCACGGGCTGTGGGGCCACGCGAGCGGCTGCCAAAGAGCTTTCCAACGAGGCACGGCTTTCCCTCCTGGCTCTTCGGGCGTGGGAGCTGTCGCCAGAGACGCGGCCCTACCGGAAAATGCTTCGCAGGCTGGTGCGGCAGCGCCACGTGGGCGCAGGTGTCGCCGAGGCTGACGGCCGCCAGAAAGCCCGCAGCCCCACGGGCTGTGGGGCCACGCGAGCGGCTGCCAAAGAGCTTTCCAACGAGGCACGGCTTTCCCTCCTGGCTCTTCGGGTGTGGGAGCTGTCGCCACAGCCGCGGCCCTACCGGAAAATGCTTCGCAGGCTGGCGCGGCGGCGCCACGTGGTCGCAGGTGTCGCCGAGGCTGACGGCCGCCGGAAAGCCCGCAGCCCCACGAACTATGGGGCCACGCGAGCGGCTGCCAAAGAGCTTTCCAACGAGGCACGGCTTTCCCTCCTGGCTCTTCGGGCGTGGGAGCTGTCGCCAGAGACGCGGCCCTACCGTAAAATGCTTCGCAGGCTGGCACGGCGGCGCCACGTGGGCGCCGGTGGCGCCGAGGCTGACGGCCGCCGGAAAGCCCGCAGCCCCACGGGCTGTAGGACCACGCGAGCGGCTGCCAAAGAGCTTTCCAACGAGGCACGGCTTTCCCTCCTGGCTCTTCGGGCGTGGGAGCTGTCGCCAGAGCCGCGGTCCTACCGGAAAATGCTTCGCAGGCTGGCACGGCGGCGCCACGTGTGCCCTGGTGTCGCCGAGGCTGATGGCCGCCGGAAAGCCCGCAGCCCCACGGGCTGTGGGGCCACGCGAGCGGCTGCCAAAGAGCTTTCCAACGAGGCACGGCTTTCCCTCCTGGCTCTTCGGGCATGGGAGCTGTCGCCAGAGACGCGGCCCTACCGGAAAATGCTTCGCAGGCTGGCGTGGCGGCACCACGTGGGCGCCGGTGTCGCCGAGGCTGACGGCCACCGGAAAGCCCGCAGCCCCACGGGCTGTGGGGCCACGCGAGCGGCTGCCAAAGAGGTTTCCAACGAGGCACGGCTTTCCCTCCTGGCTCTTCGGGCGTGGGAGCTGTCGCCAGAGCCACGGCCCTACCGGAAAATGCTTCGCAGGCTGGCGCCGCGGCGCCACGTGGGCGCCGGTGGCGCCGAGGCTGACGGCCGCCGGAAAGCCCGCAGCCCCACGGGCTGTGGGGCCACGCGAGCGGCTGCCAAAGAGCTTTCCAACGAGGCACGGCTTTCCCTCCTGGCTCTTCGGGCGTGGGAGCTGTCGCCAGAGACGCGGCCCTACCGGAAAATGCTTCGCAGGCTGGCGCGGCGGCGCCACGTGGTCGCAGGTGTCGCCGAGGCTGACGGCCACCGGAAAGCCCGCAGCCCCACGGGCTGTGGGGCCACGCGAGCGGCTGCCAAAGAGGTTTCCAACGAGGCACGGCTTTCCCTCCTGGCTCTTCGGGCGTGGGAGCTGTCGCCAGAGCCACGGCCCTACCGGAAAATGCTTCGCAGGCTGGCGCCGCGGCGCCACGTGGGCGCCGGTGGCGCCGAGGCTGACGGCCGCCGGAAAGCCCGCAGCCCCACGGGCTGTGGGGCCACGCGAGCGGCTGCCAAAGAGCTTTCCAACGAGGCACGGCGCTTTCCCTCCTGGCTCTTCGGGCGTGGGAGCTGTCGCCAGAGACGCGGCCCTACCGGAAAATGCTTCGCAGGCTGGTGCGGCAGCGCCACGTGGGCGCAGGTGTCGCCGAGGCTGACGGCCGCCGGAAAGCCCGCAGCCCCACGGGCTGTGGGGCCACGCGAGCGGCTGCCAAAGAGGTTTCCAACGAGGCACGGCTTTCCCTCCTGGCTCTTCGGGCGTGGGAGCTGTCGCCACAGCCGCGGCCCTACCGGAAAATGCTTCGCAGGCTGGCGCGGCGGCGCCACGTGTGCCCTGGTGTCGCCGAGGCTGATGGCCGCCGGAAAGCCCGCAGCCCCACGGGCTGTGGGGCCACGCGAGCGGCTGCCAAAGAGCTTTCCAACGAGGCACGGCTTTCCCTCCTGGCTCTTCGGGTGGGGGAGCTGTCGCCAGAGCCGCGGCCCTACCGGAAAATGCTTCGCAGGCTGGCGCGGCGGCGCCACGTGGTCGCCGGTGGCGCCGAGGCTGACGGCCGCCGGAAAGCCCGCAGCCCCACGGGCTGTGGGGCCACGCGAGCGGCTGCCAAAGAGCTTTCCAACGAGGCACGGCTTTCCCTCCTGGCTCTTCGGGCGTGGGAGCTGTCGCCAGAGACGCGGCCCTACCGGAAAATGCTTCGCAGGCTGGCGCGGCGGCGCCACGTGGTCGCAGGTGTCGCCGAGCCTGACGGCCGCCGGAAAGCCCGCAGCCCCACGGGCTGTGGGGCCACGCGAGCGGCTGCCAAAGAGCTTTCCAACGAGGCACGGCTTTCCCTCCTGGCTCTTCGGGCGTGGGAGCTGTCGCCAGAGCCGCGGCCCTACCGGAAAATGCTTCGCAGGCTGGTGCGGCGGCGCCACGTGGGCGCAGGTGTCGCCGAGGCTGACGGCCGCCGGAAAGCCCGCAGCCCCACGGGCTGTGGGGCCACGCGAGCGGCTGCCAAAGAGGTTTCCAACGAGGCACGGCTTTCCCTCCTGGCTCTTCGGGCGTGGGAGCTGTCGCCACAGCCGCGGCCCTACCGGAAAATGCTTCGCAGGCTGGCGCGGCGGCGCCACGTGGGCGCTGGTGTCGCCGAGGCTGACGGCCGCCGGAAAGCCCGCAGCCCCACGGGCTGTGGGGCCACGCAAGCGGCTGCCAAAGAGGTTTCCAACGAGGCACGGCTTTCCCTCCTGGCTCTTCGGGCGTGGGAGCTGTCGCCACAGCCGCGGCCCTACCGGAAAATGCTTCGCAGGCTGGCGCGGCGGCGCCACGTGGGCACTGGTGTCGCCGAGGCTGACGGCCGCCGGAAAGCGGGCAGCCCCATGGGCTGTGGGGCCACGCGAGCGGCTACCAAAGAGCTTTCCAACGAGGCACGGCTTTCCCTCCTGGCTCTTCGGGCGTGGGAGCTGTCGCCAGAGACGCGGCCCTACCGGAAAATGCTTCGCAGGCTGGTGCGGCGGCGCCACGTAGGCGCAGGTGTCGCCGAGGCTGACGGCCGCCGGAAAGCCCGCAGCCCCACGGGCTATGGGGCCACGCGAGCGGCTGCCAAAGAGGTTTCCAACGAGGCACGGCTTTCCCTCCTGGCTCTTCGGGCGTGGGAGCTGTCGCCACAGCCGCGGCCCTACCGGAAAATGCTTCGCAGGCTGGCGCGGCGGCGCCACGTGGGCACTGGTGTCACCGACGCTGACGGCCGCCGGAAAGCCCGCAGCCCCACGGGCTGTGGGGCCACGCGAGCGGCTGCCAAAGAGCTTTCCAACGAGGCACGGCTTTCCCTCCTGGCTCTTCGGGCGTGGGAGCTGTCGCCAGACACGCGGCCCTACCGGAAAATGCTTCGCAGGCTGGCGCGGCGGCGCCACGTGGGCGCCGGTGGCGCCGAGGCTGCCGGCTGCCGGAAGGCCCGCAGCCCCACGGGCTCTGGGGCCACGCGAGCGGCTGCCAAAGAGCTTTCCAACGAGGCACGGCTTTCTCTCCTGGCTCTTCGGGCGTGGGAGCTCTCGCCACAGCCGCGGCCCTACCGGAAAATGCTTCACAGGCTGGCGCGGCGTCGCCACGTGGGCGCAGGTGTCGCCGAGGCTGACGGCCGCCGGAAAGCCCGCAGCCCCACGGGCTCTGGGGCCACGCGAGCGGCTGCCAAAGAGCTTTCCAATGAGGCACGGCTTTCCCTCCTGGCTCTTCGGGCGTGGGAGCTGTCGACAGAAACGCGGCCCTACCGGAAAATGCTTCGCAGGCTGGCGCGGCGGCGCCACGTGGGCGCAGGTGTCGCCGAGGCTGACGGCCAACGGAAAGCCCGCAGCCCCACGGGCTGTGGGGCCACGCGAGCGGCTGCCAAAGAGGTTTCCAACGAGGCACGGCTTTCCCTCCTGGCTCTTCGGGTGGGGGAGCTGTCACCAGAGCCGCGGCCCTACCGGAAAATGCTTCGCAGGGTTGCGCCGCGGCGCCACGTGGTCGCAGGTGTCGCCGAGGCTGACGGCCGCCGGAAAGCCCGCAGCCCCACGGGCTGTGGGGCCACGCGAGCGGCTGCCAAAGAGCTTTCCAACGAGGCATGGCTTTCCCTCCTGGCTCTTCGGGCGTGGGAGCTGTCGCCAGAGCCGCGGCCCTACCGGAAAATGCTTCGCAGGCTGGCACGGCGTCGCCACGTGGGCGCCGGTGTCGCCGAGGCTGACGGCCGCCGGAAAGCCCGCAGCCCCACGGGCTGTAGGACCACGTGAGCGGCTGCCAAAGAGCTTTCCAACGAGGCACGGCTTTCCCTCCTGGCTCTTCGGGCGTGGGAGCTGTCGCCAGAGACGCGGCCCTACCGGAAAATGCTTCGCAGGCTGGCGCGGCGGCGCCACGTGTGCCCTGGTGTCGCCGAGGCTGACGCCCGCCGGAAAGCCCGCAGCCCCACGGGCTGTGGGGCTACGCGAGCGGCTGCCAAAGAGCTTTCCAACGAGGCACGGCTTTCCCTCCTGGCTCTTCGGGCGTGGGAGCTGTCGCCAGAGACGCGGCCCTACCGGAAAATGCTTCGCAGGCTGGCGTGGCGGCACCATGTGGGCGCCGGTGTCGCCGAGGCTGACGGCCACCGGAAAGCCCGCAGCCCCACGGGCTGTGGGGCCACGCGAGCGGCTGCCAAAGAGGTTTCCAACGAGGCACGGCTTTCCCTCCTGGCTCTTCGGGCGTGGGAGCTGTCGCCAGAGCCACGGCCCTACCGGAAAATGCTTCGCAGGCTGGCGCCGCGGCGCCACGTGGGCGGAGGTGTCGCCGAGGCTGACGGCCGCCGGAAAGCCCGCAGCCCCACGGGCTGTGGGGCCACGCGAGCGGCTGCCAAAGAGCTTTCCAACGAGGCACGGCTTTCCCTCCTGGCTCTTCGGGCGTGGGAGCTGTCGCCAGAGCCGCGGCCCTACCGGAAAATGCTTCGCAGGCTGGCGCCACGGCGCCACGTGGTCGCAGGTGTCGCCGAGGCTGACGGCCGCCGGAAAGCCCGCAGCCCCACGGGCTGTGGGGCCACGCGAGCGGCTGCCAAAGAGCTTTCCAACGAGGCACGGCTTTCCCTCCTGGCTCTTCGGGCGTGGGAGCTGTCGCCAGAGCCACGGCCCTACCGGAAAATGCTTCGCAGGCTGGCGCGGCGGCGCCACGTGGTCGCCGGTGGCGCCGAGGCTGACGGCCGCCGGAAAAGCCCGCAGCCCCACGGGCTGTGGGGCCACGCGAGCGGCTGCCAAAGAGCTTTCCAACGAGGGCACGGCTTTCCCTCCTGGCTCTTCGGGCGTGGGACCTGTCGCCAGAGACGCGGCCCTACCGGAAAATGCTTCGCAGGCTGGCGCGGCGGCGCCACGTGGTCGCAGGTGTCGCCGAGCCTGACGGCCGCCGGAAAGCCCGCAGCCCCACGGGCTGTGGGGCCACGCGAGCGGCTGCCAAAGAGCTTTCCAACGAGGCACGGCTTTCCCTCCTGGCTCTTCGGGCGTGGGAGCTGTCGCCAGAGACGCGGCCCTACCGGAAAATGCTTCGCAGGCTGGCGCGGCAGCGCCACGTGGGCGCAGGTGTCGCCGAGGCTGACGGCCGCCAGAAAGCCCGCAGCCCCACGGGCTATGGGGCCACGCGAGCGGCTGCCAAAGAGGTTTCCAACGAGGCACGGCTTTCCCTCCTGGCTCTTCGGGTGTGGGAGCTGTCGCCACAGCCGCGGCCCTACCGGAAAATGCTTCGCAGGCTGGCGCGGCGGCGCCACGTGGTCGCAGGTGTCGCCGAGGCTGACGGCCGCCGGAAAGCCCGCAGCCCCACGGGCTATGGGGCCACGCGAGCGGCTGCCAAAGAGCTTTCCAACGAGGCACGGCTTTCCCTCCTGGCTCTTCGGGCGTGGGAGCTGTCGCCAGAGACGCGGCCCTACCGTAAAATGCTTCGCAAGCTGGCACGGCGGCGCCACGTGGGCGCCGGTGGCGCCGAGGCTGACGGCCGCCGGAAAGCCCGCAGCCCCACGGGCTGTAGGACCACGCGAGCAACTGCCAAAGAGCTTTCCAACGAGGCACGGCTTTCCCTCCTGGCTCTTCGGGCGTGGGAGCTGTCGCCAGAGCCGCGGTCCTACCGGAAAATGCTTCGCAGGCTGGCACAGCGGCGCCACGTGTGCCCTGGTGTCGCCGAGGCTGATGGCCGCCGGAAAGCCCGCAGCCCCACGGGCTGTGGGGCCACGCGAGCGGCTGCCAAAGAGCTTTCCAACGAGGCACGGCTTTCCCTCCTGGCTCTTCGGGCGTGGGAGCTGTCGCCAGAGACGCGGCCCTACCGGAAAATGCTTCGCAGGCTGGTGCGGCAGCGCCACGTGGGCGCAGGTGTCGCCGAGGCTGACGGCCGCCGGAAAGCCCGCAGCCCCACGGGCTGTGGGGCCACGCGAGCGGCTGCCAAAGAGGTTTCCAACGAGGCACGGCTTTCCCTCCTGGCTCTTCGGGCGTGGGAGCTGTCGCCAGAGCCGCGGCCCTACCGGAAAATGCTTCGCAGGCTGGCGCGGCGGCGCCACGTGTGCCCTGGTGTCGCCGAGGCTGATGGCCGCCGGAAAGCCCGCAGCCCCACGGGCTGTGGGGCCACGCGAGCGGCTGCCAAAGAGCTTTCCAACGAGGCACGGCTTTCCCTCCTGGCTCTTCGGGTGGGGGAGCTGTCGCCAGAGCCGCGGCCCTACCGGAAAATGCTTCGCAGGCTGGCGCCGCGGCGCCACGTGGTCGCAGGTGTCGCCGAGGCTGACGGCCGCTGGAAAGCCCGCAGCCCCACGGGCTGTGGGGCCACGCGAGCGGCTGCCAAAGAGCTTTCCAACGAGGCACGGCTTTCCCTCCTGGCTCTTCGGGCGTGGGAGCTGTCGCCAGAGCCACGGCCCTACCGGAAAATGCTTCGCAGGCTGGCGCGGCGGCGCCACGTGGTCGCCGGTGGCGCCGAGGCTGACGGCCGCCGGAAAGCCCGCAGCCCCACGGGCTGTGGGGCCACGCGAGCGGCTGCCAAAGAGCTTTCCAACGAGGCACGGCTTTCCCTCCTGGCTCTTCGGGCGTGGGAGCTGTCGCCAGAGACGCGGCCCTACCGGAAAATGCTTCGCAGGCTGGCGCGGCGGCGCCACGTGGTCGCAGGTGTCGCCGAGCCTGACGGCCGCCGGAAAGCCCGCAGCCCCACGGGCTGTGGGGCCACGCGAGCGGCTGCCAAAGAGCTTTCCAACGAGGCACGGCTTTCCCTCCTGGCTCTTCGGGCGTGGGAGCTGTCGCCAGAGCCGCGGCCCTACCGGAAAATGCTTCGCAGGCTGGTGCGGCGGCGCCACGTGGGCGCAGGTGTCGCCGAGGCTGACGGCCGCCGGAAAGCCCGCAGCCCCACGGGCTGTGGGGCCACGCGAGCGGCTGCCAAAGAGGTTTCCAACGAGGCACGGCTTTCCCTCCTGGCTCTTCGGGCGTGGGAGCTGTCGCCACAGCCGCGGCCCTACCGGAAAATGCTTCGCAGGCTGGCGCGGCGGCGCCACGTGGGCGCTGGTGTCGCCGAGGCTGACGGCCGCCGGAAAGCCCGCAGCCCCACGGGCTGTGGGGCCACGCGAGCGGCTGCCAAAGAGGTTTCCAACGAGGCACGGCTTTCCCTCCTGGCTCTTCGGGCGTGGGAGCTGTCGCCACAGCCGCGGCCCTACCGGAAAATGCTTCGCAGGCTGGCGCGGCGGCGCCACGTGGGCACTGGTGTCGCCGAGGCTGACGGCCGCCGGAAAGCCCGCAGCCCCATGGGCTGTGGGGCCACGCGAGCGGCTGCCAAAGAGCTTTCCAACGAGGCACGGCTTTCCCTCCTGGCTCTTCGGGCGTGGGAGCTGTCGCCAGAGACGCGGCCCTACCGGAAAATGCTTCGCAGGCTGGTGCGGCGGCGCCACGTAGGCGCAGGTGTCGCCGAGGCTGACGGCCGCCGGAAAGCCCGCAGCCCCACGGGCTGTGGGGCCACGCGAGCGGCTGCCAAAGAGGTTTCCAACGAGGCACGGCTTTCCCTCCTGGCTCTTCGGGCGTGGGAGCTGTCGCCACAGCCGCGGCCCTACCGGAAAATGCTTCGCAGGCTGGCGCGGCGGCGCCACGTGGGCACTGGTTTCACCGAGGCTGACGGCCGCCGGAAAGCCCGCAGCCCCACGGGCTGTGGGGCCACGCGAGCGGCTGCCAAAGAGCTTTCCAACGAGGCACGGCTTTCCCTCCTGGCTCTTCGGGCGTGGGAGCTGTCGCCAGAGACGCGGCCCTACCGGAAAATGCTTCGCAGGCTGGCGCGGCGGCGCCACGTGGGCGCCGGTGGCGCCGAGGCTGCCGGCTGCCGGAAGGCCCGCAGCCCCACGGGCTCTGGGGCCACGCGAGCGGCTGCCAAAGAGCTTTCCAACGAGGCACGGCTTTCCCTCCTGGCTCTTCGGGCATGGGAGCTGTCGCCACAGCCGCGGCCCTACCGGAAAATGCTTCACAGGCTGGCGCGGCGTCGCCACGTGGGCGCAGGTGTCGCCGAGGCTGACGGCCGCCGGAAAGCCCGCAGCCCCACGGGCTCTGGGGCCACGCGAGTGGCTGCCAAAGAGCTTTCCAATGAGGCACGGCTTTCCCTCCTGGCTCTTCGGGCGTGGGAGCTGTGGCCAGAGCCGCGGCCCTACCGGAAAATGCTTCGCAGGCTGGCGCGGCGGCGCCACGTGGTCTCAGGTGTCGCCGATGCTGATGGCCGCCGGAAAGCCCGCAGCCCCACGGGCTGTGGGGCCACTCGAGCAGCTGCCAAAGAGATTTCCAACGAGGCATGGCTTTCCCTCCTGGCTCTTCGGGCGTGGGAGCTGTCGCCACAGCCGCGGCGCTACCGGAAAATGCTTCGCAGGCTGGCGCGGCGGCGCCACGTGGGCACTGGTGTCGCCGAGGCTGACGGCCGCCGAAAAGCCCGCAGCCCCACGGGCTGTGGGGCCACGCGAGCGGCTGCCAAAGAGCTTTCCAACGAGGCACGGCTTTCCCTCCTGGCTCTTCGGGCGTGGGAGCTGTCGCCACAGCCGCGGCCCTAACGGAAAATGCTTCGCAGGCTGGCGCGGCGGCGCCACGTGGTCGCCGGTGGCGCCGAGGCTGACGGCCGCCGGAAAGCCCGCAGCCCCACGGGCTGTGGGGCCACGCGAGCGGCTGCCAAAGAGATTTCCAACGAGGCACGGCTTTCCCTCCTGGCTCTTCGGGCGTGGGAGCTGTCGCCAGAGACGCGGCCCTACCGGAAAATGCTTCGCAGGCTGGCGCGGCGGCGCCACGTGGGCGCAGGTGTCGCCGAGGCTGACGGCCGCCGGAAAGCCCGCAGCCCCACGGGCTGTGGGGCCACGCGAGCGGCTGCCAAAGAGCTTTCCAACGAGGCACGGCTTTCCCTCCTGGCTCTTCGGGCGTGGGAGCTGTCGCCAGAGACGCGGCCCTACCGGAAAATGCTTCGCAGGCTGGCGCGGCGGCGCCACGTGGGCGCCGGTGGCGCCGAGGCTGACGGCCGCCGGAAAGCCCGCAGCCCCACGGGCTGTGGGGCCACGCGAGCGGCTGCCAAAGAGCTTTCCAACGAGGCACGGCTTTCCCTCCTGGCTCTTCGGGCGTGGGAGCTGTTGCCAGAGACGCGGCCCTACCGGAAAATGCTTCGCAGGCTGGCGCGGCGGCGCCACGTGGTCGCAGTTGTCGCCGAGGCTGACGGCCGACGGAAAGTCCGCAGCCCCACGGGCTGTGGGGCCACGCGAGCGGCTGCCAAAGAGCTTTCCAATGAGGCACGGCTTTCCCTCCTGGCTCTTCGGGCGTGGGAGCTGTCGCCAGAGACGCGGCCCTACCGGAAAATGCTTCGCAGGCTGGCGCGGCGGCGCCACGTGGGCGCAGGTGTCGCCGAGGCTGACGGCCGACGGAAAGCCCGCAGCCCCACGGGCTGTGGGGCCACGCGAGCGGCTGCCAAAGAGCTTTCCAACGAGGCACGGCTTTCCCTCCTGGCTCTTCGGGTGGGGGAGCTGTCACCAGAGCCGCGGCCCTACCGGAAAATGCTTCGCAGGCTGGCGCCGCGGCGCCACGTGGGCGGAGGTGTCGCCGAGGCTGACGGCCGCCGGAAAGCCCGCAGCCCCACGGGCTGTGGGGCCACGCGAGCGGCTGCCAAAGAGCTTTCCAACGAGGCATGGCTTTCCCTCCTGGCTCTTCGGGCGTGGGAGCTGTCGCCAGAGACGCGGCCCTACCGGAAAATGCTTCGCAGGCTGGCGCGGCGGCGCCACGTGGGCGCCGGTGGCGCCGAGGCTGACGGCCGCCGGAAAGCCCGCAGCCCCACGGGCTGTGGGGCCACGCGAGCGGCTGCCAAAGAGCTTTCCAACGAGGCACGGCTTTCCCTCCTGGCTCTTCGGGCGTGGGAGCTGTCGCCAGAGACGCGGCCCTACCGGAAAATGCTTCGCAGGCTGGCGCGGCGGCGCCACGTGGGCGCCGGTGGCGCCGAGGCTGACGTCCGACGGAAAGCCCGCAGCCCCACGGGCTGTAGGACCACGCGAGCAACTGCCAAAGAGCTTTCCAACGAGGCACGGCTTTCCCTCCTGGCTCTTCGGGCGTGGGAGCTGTCGCCAGAGCCGAGGCCCTACCGGAAAATGCTTCGCAGGCTGGCGTGGCGGCGCCACGTGTGCCCTGGTGTCGCCGAGGCTGACGGCCGCCGGAAAGCCCGCAGCCCCACGGGCTGTGGGGCCACGCGAGCGGCTGCCAAAGAGCTTTCCAACGAGGCACGGCTTTCCCTCCTGGCTCTTCGGGCGTGGGAGCTGTGGCCAGAGACGCGGCCCTACCGGAAAATGCTTCGCAGGCTGGCGCGGCGTCGCCACGTGGTCGCAGGTGTCGCCGAGGCTGACGGCCGCCGGAAAGCCCGCAGCCCCACGGGCTGTGGGGCCACGCGAGCGGCTGCCAAAGAGCTTTCCAACGAGGCACGGCTTTCCCTCCTGGCTCTTCGGGCGTGGGAGCTGTCGCCAGAGACGCGGCCCTACCGGAAAATGCTTCGCAGGCTCGCGCGGCGGCGCCACGTGGGCGCCGGTGGCGCCGAGGCTGACGACTGCCGGAAGGCCCGCAGCCCCACGGGCTGTGGGGCCACGCGAGCGTCTGCCAAAGAGATTTCCAACGAGGCACGGCTTTCCCTCCTGGCTCTTCGGGCGTGGGAGCTCTCGCCAGAGACGCGGCCGTACCGGAAAATGCTTCGCAGGCTGGCGCGGCGGCGCCATGTGGGCGCAGCTGTCGCCGAGGCTGACGGCCGCCGGAAAGCCTGCAGCCCCACGGGCTGTGGGGCCACGCGAGCGGCTGCCAAAGAGCTTTCCAATGAGGCATGGCTTTCCCTCCTGGCTCTTCGAGCGTGGGAGCTGTCGCCAGAGCCGCGGCCCTACCGGAAAATGCTTCGCAGGCTGGCGCGGCGGCGCCACGTGGTCGCAGGTGTCGCCGAGGCTGATGGCCGCCGGAAAGCCCGCAGCCCCACGGGCTGGGGGCCACTCGAGCAGCTGCCAAAGAGCTTTCCAACGAGGCACGGCTTTCCCTCCTGGCTCTTCGGGCGTGGGAGCTGTCGCCACAGCCGCGGCCCTACCGGAAAATGCTTCGCAGGCTGGCGCGGCGGCGCCACGTGGGCACTGGTGTCGCCGAGGCTGACGGCCGCCGGAAAGCCCGCAGCCCCACGGGCTGTGGGGCCACGCGAGCGGCTGCCAAAGAGCTTTCCAACGAGGCACGGCTTTCCCTCCTGGCTCTTCGGGCGTGGGAGCTGTCGCCAGAGACGCGGCCCTACCGGAAAATGCTTCGCAGGCTGGCGCGGCGGCGCCACGTGGGCGCCGGTGGCGCCAAGGCTGACGGCCGACGGAAAGCCCGCAGCCCCAGGGGCTGTGGGGCCACTCGAGCAGCTGCCAAAGAGATTTCCAACGAGGCACGGCTTTCCCTCCTGGCTCTTCGGGCGTGGGAGCTGTCGTCAGAGACGCGGCCCTACCGGAAAATGCTTCGCAGGCTGGCGCGGCGGCGCCACGTGGGCACTGGTGTCGCCGAGGCTGACGGCCGCCGAAAAGCCCGCAGCCCCACGGGCTGTGGGGCCACACGAGCGGCTGCCAAAGAGCTTTCCAACGAGGCATGGCTTTCCCTCCTGGCTCTTCGGGCGTGGGAGCTGTTGCCAGAGACGCGGCCCTACCGGAAAATGCTTCGCAGGCTGGCGTGGCGGCGCCACGTGTGCCCTGGTGTCGCCGAGGCTGACGGCCGCCGGAAAGCCCGCAGCCCCACGGGCTGTGGGGCCACGCGAGCGGCTGCCAAAGAGCTTTCCAACGAGGCACGGCTTTCCCTCCTGGCTCTTCGGGCGTGGGAGCTGTCGCCAGAGACGCGGCCCTACCGGAAAATGCTTCGCAGGCTGGCGCGGCGGCGCCACGTGGGCGCCGGTGGCGCCGAGGCTGACGACTGCCGGAAAGCCCGCAGCCCCACGGGCTGTGGGGCCACGCGAGCGGCTGCCAAAGAGCTTTCCAACGAGGCACGGCTTTCCCTCCTGGCTCTTCGGGCGTGGGAGCTGTCGCCAGAGACGCGGCCCTACCGGAAAATGCTTCGCAGGCTGGCGCGGCGGCGCCACGTGGGCGCCGGTGGCGCCGAGGCTGACGACTGCCGGAAGGCCCGCAGCTCCACGGGCTATGGGGCCACGCGAGCGGCTGCCAAAGAGCTTTCCAACGAGGCACGGCTTTCCCTCCTGGCTCTTCGGGCGTGGGAGCTGTCGCCAGAGACGCGGCCCTACCGGAAAATGCTTCGCAGGCTGGCGCGGCGGCGCCACGTGGTCGCAGGTGTCGCCGAGGCTGACGGCCGCCGGAAAGCCCGCAGCCCCATGGGCTCTGGGGCCACGCGAGCGGCTGCCAAAGAGCTTTCCAACGAGGCACGGCTTTCCCTCCTGGCTCTTCGGGTGTGGGAGCTGTCGCCAGAGACGCGGCCCTACCGGAAAATGCTTCGCAGGCTGGCGTGGCGGCGCCACGTGTGCCCTGGTGTCGCCGAGGCTGACGGCTGACGGAAAGCCCGCAGCCCCACGGGCTGTGGGGCCACGCGAGCGGCTGCCAAAGAGCTTTCCAATGAGGCACGGCTTTCCCTCCTGGCTCTTCGAGCGTGGGAGCTATCGCCAGAGCCGCGGCCCTACCGGAAAATGCTTCGCAGGCTGGCGCGGCGGCGCCACGTGGTCGCAGGTGTCGCCGAGGCTGATGGCCGCCGGAAAGCCCGCAGCCCCACGGGCTGGGGGCCACTCGAGCAGCTGCCAAAGAGCTTTCCAACGAGGCACGGCTTTCCCTCCTGGCTCTTCGGGCGTGGGAGCTGTCGCCACAGCCGCGGCCCTACCGGAAAATGCTTCGCAGGCTGGCGCGGCGGCGCCACGTGGGCACTGGTGTCGCCGAGGCTGACGGCCGCCGGAAAGCCCGCAGCCCCACGGGCTGTGGGGCCACGCGAGCGGCTGCCAAAGAGCTTTCCAACGAGGCACGGCTTTCCCTCCTGGCTCTTCGGGCGTGGGAGCTGTCGCCAGAGACGCGGCCCTACCGGAAAATGCTTCGCAGGCTGGCGCGGCGGCGCCACGTGGGCGCCGGTGGCGCCAAGGCTGACGGCTGCCGGAAAGCCCGCAGCCCCAGGGGCTGTGGGGCCACTCGAGCAGCTGCCAAAGAGATTTCCAACGAGGCACGGCTTTCCCTCCTGGCTCTTCGGGCGTGGGAGCTGTCGTCAGAGACGCGGCCCTACCGGAAAATGCTTCGCAGGCTGGCGCGGCGGCGCCACGTGGGCACTGGTGTCGCCGAGGCTGACGGCCGCCGAAAAGCCCGCAGCCCCACGGGCTGTGGGGCCACGCGAGCGGCTGCCAAAGAGCTTTCCAACGAGGCATGGCTTTCCCTCCTGGCTCTTCGGGCGTGGGAGCTGTCGCCAGAGACGCGGCCCTACCGGAAAATGCTTCGCAGGCTGGCGTGGCGGCGCCACGTGTGCCCTGGTGTCGCCGAGGCTGACGGCCGCCGGAAAGCCCGCAGCCCCACGGGCTGTGGGGCCACGCGAGCGGCTGCCAAAGAGCTTTCCAACGAGGCACGGCTTTCCCTCCTGGCTCTTCGGGCGTGGGAGCTGTCGCCAGAGCCGCGGCCCTACCGGAAAATGCTTCGCAGGCTGGCGCGGCGGCGCCACGTGGGCGCCGGTGGCGCCGAGGCTGACGACTGCCGGAAAGCCCGCAGCCCCACGGGCTGTGGGGCCACGCGAGCGGCTGCCAAAGAGCTTTCCAACGAGGCACGGCTTTCCCTCCTGGCTCTTCGGGCGTGGGAGCTGTCGCCAGAGACGCGGCCCTACCGGAAAATGCTTCGCAGGCTGGCGCGGCGGCGCCACGTGGGCGCCGGTGGCGCCGAGGCTGACGACTGCCGGAAGGCCCGCAGCTCCACGGGCTATGGGGCCACGCGAGCGGCTGCCAAAGAGCTTTCCAACGAGGCACGGCTTTCCCTCCTGGCTCTTCGGGCGTGGGAGCTGTCGCCAGAGACGCGGCCCTACCGGAAAATGCTTCGCAGGCTGGCGCGGCGGCGCCACGTGGTCGCAGGTGTCGCCGAGGCTGACGGCCGCCGGAAAGCCCGCAGCCCCATGGGCTCTGGGGCCACGCGAGCGGCTGCCAAAGAGCTTTCCAACGAGGCACGGCTTTCCCTCCTGGCTCTTCGGGTGTGGGAGCTGTCGCCAGAGACGCGGCCCTACCGGAAAATGCTTCGCAGGCTGGCGTGGCGGCGCCACGTGTGCCCTGGTGTCGCCGAGGCTGACGGCCGCCGGAAAGCCCGCAGCCCCACGGGCTGTGGGGCCACGCGAGCGGCTGCCAAAGAGCTTTCCAACGAGGCACGGCTTTCCCTCCTGGCTCTTCGGGCGTGGGAGCTGTCGCCAGAGACGCGGCCCTACCGGAAAATGCTTCGCAGGCTGGCGCGGCGGCGCCACGTGGGCGCCGGTGGCGCCAAGGCTGACGGCTGCCGGAAGGCCCGCAGCCCCACGGGCTGTGGGGCCACGCGAGCGGCTGCCAAAGAGCTTTCCAACGAGGCACGGCTTTCCCTCCTGGCTCTTCGGGCGTGGGAGCTGTCACCAGAGCCGCGGCCCTACCGGAAAATGCTTCGCAGGCTGGCGCGGCGGCGCCACGTGGTCGCCGGTGGCGCCGAGGCTGACGGCCGCCGGAAAGCCCGCAGCCCCACGGGCTCTGGGGCCACGCGAGCGGCTGCCAAAGAGCTTTCCAACGAGGCACGGCTTTCCCTCCTGGCTCTTCGGGCGTGGGAGCTGTCGCCAGAGACGCGGCCCTACCGGAAAATGCATTGCAATCTGGCGCGGCGGCGCCACGTGGTCGCAGGTGTCGCCGAGGCTGACGGCCGCCGGAAAGCCCGCAGCCCCACGGGCTGTGGGGCCACGCGAGCGGCTGCCAAAGAGCTTTCCAACGAGGCATGGCTTTCCCTCCTGGCTCTTCGGGCGTGGGAGCTGTCGCCAGAGCCGCGGCCCTACCGGAAAATGCTTCGCAGGCTGGCGCGGCGGTGCCACGTGTGCCCTGGTGTCGCCGAGGCTGATGGCCGCCGGAAAGCCCGCAGCCCCACGGGCTGTGGGGCCACGCGAGCGGCTGCCAAAGAGCTTTCCAACGAGGCACGGCTTTCCCTCCTGGCTCTTCGGGCGTGGGAGCTGTCGCCAGAGACGCGGCCCTACCGGAAAATGCTTCGCAGGCTGGCGCGGCGGCGCTACGTGGGCGCCGATGGCGCCAAGGCTGACGGCTGCCGGAAAGCCCGCAGCCCCAGGGGCTGTGGGGCCACTCGAGCAGCTGCCAAAGAGATTTCCAACGAGGCACGGCTTTCCCTCCTGGCTCTTCGGGCGTGGGAGCTGTCGTCAGAGACGCGGCCCTACCGGAAAATGCTTCGCAGGCTGGCGCGGCGGCGCCACGTGGGCGCCGGTGTCGCCGAGGCTGACGGCCGCCGAAAAGCCCGCAGCCCCACGGGCTGTGGGGCCACGCGAGCGGCTGCCAAAGAGCTTTCCAACGAGGCATGGCTTTCCCTCCTGGCTCTTCGGGCGTGGGAGCTGTCGCCAGAGACGCGGCCCTACCGGAAAATGCTTCGCAGGCTGGCGTGGCGGCGCCACGTGTGCCCTGGTGTCGCCGAGGCTGACGGCCGCCGGAAAGCCCGCAGCCCCACGGGCTGTGGGGCCACGCGAGCGGCTGCCAAAGAGCTTTCCAACGAGGCACGGCTTTCCCTCCTGGCTCTTCGGGCGTGGGAGCTGTCGCCAGAGCCGCGGCCCTACCGGAAAATGCTTCGCAGGCTGGCGCGGCGGCGCCACGTGGGCGCCGGTGGCGCCGAGGCTGACGACTGCCGGAAAGCCCGCAGCCCCACGGGCTGTGGGGCCACGCGAGCGGCTGCCAAAGAGCTTTCCAACGAGGCACGTCTTTCCCTCCTGGCTCTTCGGGCGTGGGAGCTGTCGCCAGAGACGCGGCCCTACCGGAAAATGCTTCGCAGGCTGGCGCGGCGGCGCCACGTGGGCGCCGGTGGCGCCGAGGCTGACGACTGCCGGAAGGCCCGCAGCTCCACGGGCTATGGGGCCACGCGAGCGGCTGCCAAAGAGCTTTCCAACGAGGCACGGCTTTCCCTCCTGGCTCTTCGGGCGTGGGAGCTGTCGCCAGAGACGCGGCCCTACCGGAAAATGCTTCGCAGGCTGGCGCGGCGGCGCCACGTGGTCGCAGGTGTCGCCGAGGCTGACGGCCGCCGGAAAGCCCGCAGCCCCATGGGCTCTGGGGCCACGCGAGCGGCTGCCAAAGAGCTTTCCAACGAGGCACGGCTTTCCCTCCTGGCTCTTCGGGTGTGGGAGCTGTCGCCAGAGACGCGGCCCTACCGGAAAATGCTTCGCAGGCTGGCGTGGCGGCGCCACGTGTGCCCTGGTGTCGCCGAGGCTGACGGCCGCCGGAAAGCCCGCAGCCCCACGGGCTGTGGGGCCACGCGAGCGGCTGCCAAAGAGCTTTCCAACGAGGCACGGCTTTCCCTCCTGGCTCTTCGGGCGTGGGAGCTGTCGCCAGAGACGCGGCCCTACCGGAAAATGCTTCGCAGGCTGGCGCGGCGGCGCCACGTGGGCGCCGGTGGCGCCAAGGCTGACGGCTGCCGGAAGGCCCGCAGCCCCACGGGCTGTGGGGCCACGCGAGCGGCTGCCAAAGAGCTTTCCAACGAGGCACGGCTTTCCCTCCTGGCTCTTCGGGCGTGGGAGCTGTCACCAGAGCCGCGGCCCTACCGGAAAATGCTTCGCAGGCTGGCGCGGCGGCGCCACGTGGTCGCCGGTGGCGCCGAGGCTGACGGCCGCCGGAAAGCCCGCAGCCCCACGGGCTCTGGGGCCACGCGAGCGGCTGCCAAAGAGCTTTCCAACGAGGCACGGCTTTCCCTCCTGGCTCTTCGGGCGTGGGAGCTGTCGCCAGAGCCGCGGCCCTACGGGAAAATGCTTCGCAGGCTGGCGCGGCGGTGCCACGTGTGCCCTGGTGTCGCCGAGGCTGATGGCCGCCGGAAAGCCCGCAGCCCCACGGGCTATGGGGCCACGCGAGCGGCTGCCAAAGAGCTTTCCAACGAGGCACGGCTTTCCCTCCTGGCTCTTCGGGCGTGGGAGCTGTCGCCAGAGCCGCGGCCCTACCGGAAAATGCTTCGCAGGCTGGCGCGGCGGCGCTACGTGGGCGCAGGTGGCGCCGAGGCTGACGGCCGCCGGAAAGCCCGCACCCCCACGGGCTGTGGGGCCACGCGAGCGGCTGCCAAAGAGCTTTCCAACGAGGCACGGCTTTCCCTCCTGGCTCTTCGGGCGTGGGAGCTGTCGCCAGAGACGCGGCCCTACCGGAAAATGCTTCGCAGGCTGGCATGGCGGCGCCACGTGGCCGCCGGTGTCGCCGAGGCTGACGGCCGCCGGAAAGCCCGCAGCCCCACGGGCTGTGGGGCCACGCGAGCGGCTGCCAAAGAGCTTTCCAACGAGGCACGGCTTTCCCTCCTGGCTCTTCGGGCGTGGGAGCTGTGGCCAGAGCCGCGGCCCTACCGGAAAATGCTTCGCAGGCTGGCGCGGCGGCGCCACGTGGGCGCAGGTGTCGCCGAGGCTGACGGCCGCCGGAAAGCCCGCAGCCCCACGGGCTGTGGGGCCACGCGAGCGGCTGCCAAAGAGCTTTCCAACGAGGCACGGCTTTCCCTCCTGGCTCTTCGGGCGTGGGAGCTGTCGCCAGAGACGCGGCCCGACCGGAAAATGCTTCGCAGGCTGGCGCGGCGGCGCCACGTGGGCGCCGGTGGCGCCGAGGCTGACGGCCGCCGGAAAGCCCGCAGCCCCACGGGCTGTGGGGCCACGCGAGCGGCTGCCAAAGAGCTTTCCAACGAGGCACGGCTTTCCCTCCTGGCTCTTCGGGCGTGGGAGCTGTCGCCAGAGCCGCGGCCCTAACGGAAAATGCTGCGCAGGCTGGCGTGGCGGCGCCACGTGGGCGCCGGTGTCGCCGAGGCTGACGGCCGCCGGAAAGCCCGCAGCCCCACGGGCTGTGGGGCCACGCGAGCGGCTGCCAAAGAGCTTTCCAACGAGGCACGGCTTTCCCTCCTGGCTCTTCGGGCGTGGGAGCTGTCGCCAGAGACGCGGCCCTACCGGAAAATGCTTCGCAGGCTGGCGTGGCGGCGCCACGTGGCCGCCGGTGTCGCCGAAGCTGACGGCCGCCGGAAAGCCCGCAGCCCCACGGGCTGTGGGGCCACGCGAGCGGCTGCCAAAGAGCTTTCCAACGAGGCACGGCTTTCCCTCCTGGCTCTTCGGGCGTGGGAGCTGTCGCCAGAGCCGCGGCCCTACCGGAAAATGCTTCGCAGGCTGGCGCGGCGGCGCCACGTGGTCGCAGGTGTCGCCGAGGCTGACGGCCGCCGGAAAGCCCGCAGCCCCACGGGCTGTGGGGCCACGCGAGCGGCTGCCAAAGAGCTTTCCAACGAGGCACGGCTTTCCCTCCTGGCTCTTCGGGCGTGGGAGCTGTCGCCAGAGACGCGGCCCTACCGGAAAATGCTTCGCAGGCTGGCGTGGCGGCGCCACGTGGCCGCCGGTGTCGCCGAAGCTGACGGCCGCCGGAAAGCCCGCAGCCCCACGGGCTGTGGGGCCACGCGAGCGGCTGCCAAAGAGCTTTCCAACGAGGCACGGCTTTCCCTCCTGGCTCTTCGGGCGTGGGAGCTGTCGCCAGAGCCGCGGCCCTACCGGAAAATGCTTCGCAGGCTGGCGCGGCGGCGCCACGTGGTCGCAGGTGTCGCCGAGGCTGACGGCCGCCGGAAAGCCCGCAGCCCCACGGGCTGTGGGGCCACGCGAGCGGCTGCCAAAGAGCTTTCCAACGAGGCACGGCTTTCCCTCCTGGCTCTTCGGGCGTGGGAGCTGTCGCCACAGCCGCGGCCCTACCGGAAAATGCTTCGCAGGCTCGCGCGGCGGCGCCACGTGTGCCCTGGTGTCGCCGAGGCAGATGGCCGCCGGAAAGCCCGCAGCCCCACGGGCTATGGGGCCATGCGAGCGGCTGCCAAAGAGCTTTCCAACGAGGCACGGCTTTCCCTCCTGGCTCTTCGGGCGTGGGAGCTGTCGCCAGAGACGCGGCCCGACCGGAAAATGCTTCGCAGGCTGGCGCGGCGGCGCCACGTGGGCGCCGGTGGCGCCGAGGCTGACGGCCGCCGGAAAGCCCGCAGCCCCACGGGCTGTGGGGCCACGCGAGCGGCTGCCAAAGAGCTTTCCAACGAGGCACGGCTTTCCCTCCTGGCTCTTCGGGCGTGGGAGCTGTCGCCAGAGCCGCGGCCCTACCGGAAAATGCTTCGCAGGCTCGCGCGGCGGCGCCACGTGTGCCCTGGTGTCGCCGAGGCAGATGGCCGCCGGAAAGCCCGCAGCCCCACGGGCTATGGGGCCATGCGAGCGGCTGCCAAAGAGCTTTCCAACGAGGCACGGCTTTCCCTCCTGGCTCTTCGGGCGTGGGAGCTGTCGCCAGAGACGCGGCCCGACCGGAAAATGCTTCGCAGGCTGGCGCGGCGGCGCCACGTGGGCGCCGGTGGCGCCGAGGCTGACGGCCGCCGGAAAGCCCGCAGCCCCACGGGCTGTGGGGCCACGCGAGCGGCTGCCAAAGAGCTTTCCAACGAGGCACGGCTTTCCCTCCTGGCTCTTCGGGCGTGGGAGCTGTCGCCAGAGACGCGGCCCTACTCGAAAATGCTTCGCAGGCTGGCGCGGCGGCGCCACGTGGGCGCTGATGTCGCCGAGGCTGACGGCCGCCAGAAAGCCCGCAGCCCCACGGGCTGTGGGGCCACGCGAGCGGCTGCCAAAGAGCTTTCCAACGAGGCACGGCTTTCCCTCCTGGCTCTTCGGGCGTGGGAGCTGTCGCCAGAGCCGCGGCCCTACCGGAAAATGCTTCGCAGGCTGGCGCGGCGGCGCCACGTGGGCACTGGTGTCGCCGAGGCTGATGGCCGCCGGAAAGCCCGCAGCCCCACGGGCTGTGGGGCCATGCGAGCGGCTGCCAAAGAGCTTTCCAACGAGGCACGGCTTTCCCTCCTGGCTCTTCGGGCGTGGGAGCTGTCGCCAGAGACGCGGCCCTACCGGAAAATGCTTTGCAGGCTGGCGCGGCGGCGCCACGTGGGCGCCGGTGGCGCCGAGGCTGACGGCTGCCGGAAGGCCCGCAGCCCCACGGGCTGTGGGGCCACGCGAGCGGCTGCCAAAGAGCTTTCCAACGAGGCATGGCTTTCCCTCCTGGCTCTTCAGGCGTGGGAGCTGTCGCCAGAGCCGCGGCCCTACCGGAAAATGCTTCGCAGGCTGGCGCGGCGGCGCCACGTGGTCGCAGGTGTCGCCGAGGCTGATGGCCACCGGAAAGCCCGCAGCCCCACGGGCTGTGGGGCCATGCGAACGGCTGTCAAAGAGCTTTCCAACGAGGCACGGCTTTCCCTCCTGGCTCTTCGGGCGTGGGAGCTGTCGCCAGAGCCGCGGCCCTACCGGAAAATGCTTCGCAGGCTGGCGCGGCGGCGCCACGTGGGCACTGGTGTCGCCGAGGCTGACGGCCGCCGGAAAGCCCGCAGCCCCACGGGCTGTGGGGCCACGCGAGCGGCTGCCAAAGAGCTTTCCAATGAGGCACGGCTTTCCCTCCTGGCTCTTCGGGCGTGGGAGCTGTCGCCAGAGACGCGGCCCTACCGGAAAATGCTTCGCAGGCTGGCGCGGCGGCGACACGTGGGCGCCAGTGGCGCCAAGGCTGACGGCTGCCGGAAGGCCCGCAGCCCCACGGGCTGTGGGGCCACGCGAGCGGCTGCCAAAGAGCTTTCCAACGAGGCACGGCTTTCCCTCCTGGCTCTTCGGGCGTGGGAGCTGTCGCCAGAGACGCGGCCCTACCGGAAAATGCTTCGCAGGCTGGCGCGGCGGCGCCAGCCTGGGCGCCGGTGGCGCCGAGGCTGACGGCCGCCGGAAAGCCCGCAGCCCCACGGGCTGTGGGGCCACGCGAGCGGCTGCCAAAGAGCTTTCCAACGAGGCACGTCTTTCCCTCCTGGCTCTTCGGGCGTGGGAGCTGTCGCCAGAGACGCGGCCCTACTCGAAAATGCTTCGCAGGCTGGCGCGGCGGCGCCACGTGGGCGCTGATGTCGCCGAGGCTGACGGCCGCCAGAAAGCCCGCAGCCCCACGGGCTGTGGGGCCACGCGAGCGGCTGCCAAAGAGCTTTCCAACGAGGCACGGCTTTCCCTCCTGGCTCTTCGGGCGTGGGAGCTGTCGCCAGAGACGCGGCCCTACCGGAAAATGCTTCGCAGGCTGGCGCGGCGGCGCCACGTGGGCGCCGGTGTCGCCGAGGCTGACGGCCGCCGAAAAGCCCGCAGCCCCACGGGCTGTGGGGCCACGCGAGCGGCTGCCAAAGAGCTTTCCAACGAGGCATGGCTTTCCCTCCTGGCTCTTCAGGCGTGGGAGCTGTCGCCAGAGCCGCGGCCCTACCGGAAAATGCTTCGCAGGCTGGCGCGGCGGCGCCACGTGGTCGCAGGTGTCGCCGAGGCTGATGGCCGCCGGAAAGCCCGCAGCCCCACGGGCTGTGGGGCCATGCGAACGGCTGCCAAAGAGCTTTCCAACGAGGCACGGTTTTCCCTCCTGGCTCTTCGGGCGTGGGAGCTGTCGCCAGAGACGCGGCCCTACCGGAAAATGCTTCGCAGGCTGGCGCGGCGGCGCCACGTGGGCGCCAGTGGCGCAAAGGCTGACGGCTGCCGGAAGGCCCGCAGCCCCACGGGCTGTGGGGCCACGCGAGCGGCTGCCAAAGAGCTTTCCAACGAGGCACGGCTTTCCCTCCTGGCTCTTCGGGCGTGGGAGCTGTCGCCAGAGACGCGGCCCTACCGGAAAATGCTTCGCAGGCTGGCGCGGCGGCGCCACGTGGGCACTGGTGTCGCCGAGGCTGACGGCCGCCGAAAAGCCCGCAGTCCCACGGGCTGTGGGGCCACTCGAGCAGCTGCCAAAGAGATTTCCAACGAGGCACGGCTTTCCCTCCTGGCTCTTCGGGTGTGGGAGCTGTCGCCAGAGCCGCGGCCCTACCGGAAAATGCTTCGCAGGCTGGCGCGGCGGCGCCACGTGTGCCCTGGTGTCGCCGAGGCTGACGGCCGCCGGAAAGCCCGCAGCCCCACGGGCTGTGGGGCCACGCGAGCGGCTGCCAAAGAGCTTTCCAACGAGGCACGGCTTTCCCTCCTGGCTCTTCGGGCATGGGAGCTGTCGCCAGAGACGCGGCCCTACCGGAAAATGCTTCGCAGGCTGGCGCGGCGGCGTCACGTGGGCGCCGGTGGCGCCGAGGCTGACGGCTGCCGGAAGGCCCGCAGCCCCACAGGCTGTGGGGCCACGCGAGCGGCTGCCAAAGAGCTTTCCAACGAGGCACGGCATTCCCTCCTGGCTCTTCGGGCGTGGGAGCTGTCGCCAGAGCCGCGGCCCTACCGGAAAATGCTTCGCACGCTGGCGCGGCGGCGCCACGTGGGCGCAGGTGTCGCCGAGGCTGATGGCCGACGGAAAGCCCTAAGCCCCACGGGCTGTGGGGCCACGCGAGCGGCTGCCAAAGAGCTTTCCAATGAGGCACGGCTTTCCCTCCTGGCTCTTCGGGCGTGGGAGCTGTCGCCAGAGACGCGGCCCTACTGGAAAATGCTTCGCAGGCTGGCGCGGCGGCGCCACGTGGTCGCAGGTGTCGCCGAGGCTGATGGCCGCCGGAAAGCCCGCAGCCCCACGGGCTATGGGGCCATGCGAGCGGCTGCCAAAGAGCTTTCCAACGAGGCACGGTTTTCCCTCCTGGCTCTTCGGGCGTGGGAGCTGTCGCCAGAGACGCGGCCCTACCGGAAAATGCTTCGCAGGCTGGCGCGGCGGCGCCACGTGGGCGCCGGTGGCGCTGAGGCTGACGGCCGCCGGAAAGCCCGCAGCCCCACGGGCTGTGGGGCCACGCGAGCGGCTGCCAAAGAGCTTTCCAACGAGGCACGGCTTTCCCTCCTGGCTCTTCGGGCGTGGGAGCTGTCGCCAGAGACGCGGCCCTACCGGAAAATGCTTCGCAGGCTGGCGCGGCGGCGCCACGTGGGCGCCGGTGTTGCCGAGGCTGACGGCCGCCGGAAAGCCCGCAGCCCCACGGGCTGTAGGACCACGCGAGCGGCTGCCAAAGAGCTTTCCAACGAGGCACGGCTTTCCCTCCTGGCTCTTCGGGCGTGGGAGCTGTCGCCACAGCCGCGGCCCTACCGGAAAATGCTTCGCAGGCTGGCGCGGCGGCGCCACGTGTGCCCTGGTGTCGCCGAGGCTGATGGTCGCCGGAAAGCCCGCAGCCCCACGGGCTGTGGGGCCACGCGAGCGGCTGCCAAAGAGCTTTCCAACGAGGCACGGCTTTCCCTCCTGGCTCTTCGGGCGTGGGAGCTGTCGCCAGAGACGCGGCCCTACCGGAAAATGCTTCGCAGGCTGGCGCGGCGGCGCCACGTGGGCGCCGGTGGCGCCGAGGCTGACGGCCGCCGGAAAGCCCGCAGCCCCACGGGCTGTGGGGCCACGCGAGCGGCTGCCAAAGAGCTTTCCAACGAGGCACGGCTTTCCCTCCTGCCTCTTTGGGCGTGGGAGCTGTCGCCAGAGCCGCGGCCCTACCGGAAAATGCTTCGCAGGCTCGCGCGGCGGCGCCACGTGTGCCCTGGTGTCGCCGAGGCAGATGGCCGCCGGAAAGCCCGCAGCCCCACGGGCTATGAGGCCATGCGAGCGGCTGCCAAAGAGCTTTCCAACGAGGCACGGCTTTCCCTCCTGGCTCTTCGGGCGTGGGAGCTGTCGCCAGAGACGCGGCCCGACCGGAAAATGCTTCGCAGGCTGGCGCGGCGGCGCCACGTGGGCGCCGGTGGCGCCGAGGCTGACGGCCGCCGGAAAGCCCGCAGCCCCACGGGCTGTGGGGCCACGCGAGCGGCTGCCAAAGAGCTTTCCAACGAGGCACGGCTTTCCCTCCTGGCTCTTCGGGCGTGGGAGCTGTCGCCAGAGCCGCGGCCCTAACGGAAAATGCTGCGCAGGCTGGCGTGGCGGCGCCACGTGGGCGCCGGTGTCGCCGAGGCTGACGGCCGCCGGAAAGCCCGCAGCCCCACGGGCTGTGGGGCCACGCGAGCGGCTGCCAAAGAGCTTTCCAACGAGGCACGGCTTTCCCTCCTGGCTCTTCGGGCGTGGGAGCTGTCGCCAGAGACGCGGCCCTACCGGAAAATGCTTCGCAGGCTGGCGTGGCGGCGCCACGTGGCCGCCGGTGTCGCCGAGGCTGACGGCCGCCGGAAAGCCCGCAGCCCCACGGGCTGTGGGGCCACGCGAGCGGCTGCCAAAGAGCTTTCCAACGAGGCACGGCTTTCCCTCCTGGCTCTTCGGGCGTGGGAGCTGTCGCCAGAGCCGCGGCCCTACCGGAAAATGCTTCGCAGGCTGGCGCGGCGGCGCCACGTGGGCGCAGGTGTCGCCGAGGCTGACGGCCGCCGGAAAGCCCGCAGCCCCACGGGCTGTGGGGCCACGCGAGCGGCTGCCAAAGAGCTTTCCAACGAGGCACGGCTTTCCCTCCTGGCTCTTCGGGCGTGGGAGCTGTCGCCACAGCCGCGGCCCTACCGGAAAATGCTTCGCAGGCTCGCGCGGCGGCGCCACGTGTGCCCTGGTGTCGCCGAGGCAGATGGCCGCCGGAAAGCCCGCAGCCCCACGGGCTATGGGGCCATGCGAGCGGCTGCCAAAGAGCTTTCCAACGAGGCACGGCTTTCCCTCCTGGCTCTTCGGGCGTGGGAGCTGTCGCCAGAGACGCGGCCCGACCGGAAAATGCTTCGCAGGCTGGCGCGGCGGCGCCACGTGGGCGCCGGTGGCGCCGAGGCTGACGGCCGCCGGAAAGCCCGCAGCCCCACGGGCTGTGGGGCCACGCGAGCGGCTGCCAAAGAGCTTTCCAACGAGGCACGGCTTTCCCTCCTGGCTCTTCGGGCGTGGGAGCTGTCGCCAGAGCCGCGGCCCTACCGGAAAATGCTTCGCAGGCTCGCGCGGCGGCGCCACGTGTGCCCTGGTGTCGCCGAGGCAGATGGCCGCCGGAAAGCCCGCAGCCCCACGGGCTATGGGGCCATGCGAGCGGCTGCCAAAGAGCTTTCCAACGAGGCACGGCTTTCCCTCCTGGCTCTTCGGGCGTGGGAGCTGTCGCCAGAGACGCGGCCCGACCGGAAAATGCTTCGCAGGCTGGCGCGGCGGCGCCACGTGGGCGCCGGTGGCGCCGAGGCTGACGGCCGCCGGAAAGCCCGCAGCCCCACGGGCTGTGGGGCCACGCGAGCGGCTGCCAAAGAGCTTTCCAACGAGGCACGGCTTTCCCTCCTGGCTCTTCGGGCGTGGGAGCTGTCGCCAGAGACGCGGCCCTACTCGAAAATGCTTCGCAGGCTGGCGCGGCGGCGCCACGTGGGCGCTGATGTCGCCGAGGCTGACGGCCGCCAGAAAGCCCGCAGCCCCACGGGTTGTGTGGCCACGCGAGCGGCTGCCAAAGAGCTTTCCAACGAGGCACGGCTTTCCCTCCTGGCTCTTCGGGCATGGGAGCTGTCGCCAGAGCCGCGGCCCTACCGGAAAATGCTTCGCAGGCTGGCGCGGCGGCGCCACGTGGGCGCCGGTGGCGCCGAGGCTGACGGCCGCCGGAAAGCCCGCAGCCCCACGGGCTGTGGGGCCACGCGAGCGGCTGCCAAAGAGCTTTCCAACGAGGCACGGCTTTCCCTCCTGGCTCTTCGGGCGTGGGAGCTGTCGCCAGAGACGCGGCCCTACTCGAAAATGCTTCGCAGGCTGGCGCGGCGGCGCCACGTGGGCGCTGATGTCGCCGAGGCTGACGGCCGCCAGAAAGCCCGCAGCCCCACGGGCTGTGGGGCCACGCGAGCGGCTGCCAAAGAGCTTTCCAACGAGGCACGGCTTTCCCTCCTGGCTCTTCGGGCGTGGGAGCTGTCGCCAGAGACGCGGCCCTACCGGAAAATGCTTCGCAGGCTGGCGCGGCGGCGCCACGTGGGTGCCGGTGGCGCCGAGGCTGACGGCTGCCGGAAGGCCCGCAGCCCCACGGGCTGTGGGGCCACGCGAGCGGCTGCCAAAGAGCTTTCCAACGAGGCACGGCTTTCCCTCCTGGCTCTTCGGGCGTGGGAGCTGTCGCCAGAGCCGCGGCCCTACCGGAAAATGCTTCGCAGGCTGGCGCGGCGGCGCCACGTGGGCGCCGGTGTCGCCGAGGCTGACGGCCGCCGAAAAGCCCGCAGCACCACGGGCTGTGGGGCCACGCGAGCGGCTGCCAAAGAGCTTTCCAACGAGGCACGGTTTTCCCTCCTGGCTCTTCGGGCGTGGGAGCTGTCGCCAGAGACGCGGCCCTACCGGAAAATGCTTCGCAGGCTGGCGCGGCGGCGCCACGTGGGCGCCAGTGGCGCAAAGGCTGACGGCTGCCGGAAGGCCCGCAGCCCCACGGGCTGTGGGGCCACGCGAGCGGCTGCCAAAGAGCTTTCCAACGAGGCACGGCTTTCCCTCCTGGCTCTTCGGGCGTGGGAGCTGTCGCCAGAGACGCGGCCCTACCGGAAAATGCTTCGCAGGCTGGCGCGGCGGCGCCACGTGGGCGCCAGTGGCGCAAAGGCTGACGGCTGCCGGAAGGCCCGCAGCCCCACGGGCTGTGGGGCCACGCGAGCGGCTGCCAAAGAGCTTTCCAACGAGGCACGGCTTTCCCTCCTGGCTCTTCGGGCGTGGGAGCTGTCGCCAGAGACGCGGCCCTACCGGAAAATGCTTCGCAGGCTGGCGCGGCGGCGCCACGTGGGCGCCGGTGGCGCCGAGGCTGTCGGACACCGGAAAGCCCGCAGCCCCACGGGCTGTGGGGCCACGTGAGCGGCTGCCAAAGAGCTTTCCAATGAGGCACGGCTTTCCCTCCTGGCTCTTCGGGCATGGGAGCTGTCGCCAGAGCCGTGGCCCTACCGGAAAATGCTTCGCAGGCTGGCGCGGCGGCGCCACGTGGGCACTGGTGTCGCCGAGGCTGACGGCCGCCGAAAAGCCCGCAGTCCCACGGGCTGTGGGGCCACTCGAGCAGCTGCCAAAGAGATTTCCAACGAGGCACGGCTTTCCCTCCTGGCTCTTCGGGCGTGGGAGCTGTCGCCAGAGCCGCGGCCCTACCGGAAAATGCTTCGCAGGCTGGCGCGGCGGCGCCACGTGTGCCCTGGCGTCGCCGAGGCTGACGGCCGCCGGAAAGCCCACAGCCCCACGGGCTGTGGGGCCACGCGAGCGGCTGCCAAAGAGCTTTCCAACGAGGCACGGCTTTCCCTCCTGGCTCTTCGGGCATGGGAGCTGTCGCCAGAGACGCGGCCCTACCGGAAAATGCTTCGCAGGCTGGCGCGGCGGCGCCACGTGGGCGCCGGTGGCGCCGAGGCTGACGGCTGCCGGAAGGCCCGCAGCCCCACAGGCTGTGGGGCCACGCGAGCGGCTGCCAAAGAGCTTTCCAACGAGGCACGGCATTCCCTCCTGGCTCTTCGGGCGTGGGAGCTGTCGCCAGAGCCGCGGCCCTACCGGAAAATGCTTCGCACGCTGGCGCGGCGGCGCCACGTGGGCGCAGGTGTCGCCGAGGCTGACGGCCGCCGGAAAGCCCGCAGCCCCACGGGCTGTGGGGCCACGCGAGCGGCTGCCAAAGACATTTCCAACGAGGCACGGCTTTCCCTCCTGGCTCTTCGGGCTTGGGAGCTGTCGCCAGAGACGCGGCCCTACTGGAAAATGCTTCGCAGGCTGGCGCGGCGGCGCCACGTGGTCGCAGGTGTCGCCGAGGCTGATGGCCGCCGGAAAGCCCGCAGCCCCACGGGCTATGGGGCCATGCGAGCGGCTGCCAAAGAGCTTTCCAACGAGGCACGGTTTTCCCTCCTGGCTCTTCGGGCGTGGGAGCTGTCGCCAGAGACGCGGCCCTACCGGAAAATGCTTCGCAGGCTGGCGCGGCGGCGCCACGTGGGCGCCGGTGGCGCCGAGGCTGACGGCCGCCGGAAAGCCCGCAGCCCCACGGGCTGTGGGGCCACGCGAGCGGCTGCCAAAGAGCTTTCCAACGAGGCACGGCTTTCCCTCCTGGCTCTTCGGGCGTGGGAGCTGTCGCCAGAGACGCAGCCCTACCGGAAAATGCTTCGCAGGCTGGCGCGGCGGCGCCACGTGGTCGCAGGTGTCGCCGAGGCTGACGGCCGCCGGAAAGCCCGCAGCCCCACGGGCTGTGGGGCCACTCGAGCAGCTGCCAAAGAGATTTCCAACGAGGCACGGCTTTCCCTCCTGGCTCTTCGGGCGTGGGAGCTGTCGCCAGAGCCGCAGCCCTACCGGAAAATGCTTCGCAGGCTGGCGCGGCGGCGCCACATGGGCATTGGTGTCGCCGAGGCTGACGGCCGCCGAAAAGCCCGCAGCCCCACGGGCTATGGGGCCACGCGAGCGGCTGCCAAAGAGCTTTCCAACGAGGCACGGCTTTCCCTCCTGGCTCTTCGGGCGTGGGAGCTGTCGCCAGAGCCGCGGCCCTACCGGAAAATGCTTCGCAGGCTGGCGCGGCGGCGCCACGTGGGCGCCGGTGGCGCCGAGGCTGACGGCCGCCGGAAAGCCCGCAGCCCCACGGGCTGTGGGGCCACGCGAGCGGCTGCCAAAGAGCTTTCCAACGAGGCACGGCTTTCCCTCCTGGCTCTTCGGGCGTGGGAGCTGTCGCCAGAGATGCGGCCCTACCGGAAAATGCTTCGCAGGCTGGCGCGGCGGCGCCACGTGGGCGTCGGTGGCGCCGAGGCTGACGGCCGCCGGAAGGCCCGCAGCCCCACGGGCTCTGGGGCCACGCGAGCGGCTGCCAAAGAGCTTTCCAACGAGGCACGGCTTTCCCTCCTGGCTCTTCGGGTGTGGGAGCTGTCGCCAGAGCCGCGGCCCTACCGGAAAATGCTTCGCAGGCTGGCGCAGCGGCGCCACGTGGGCGCCGGTGTCGCCGAGGCTGACGGCCGCCGGAAAGCCCGCAGCCCCACGGGCTGTGGGGCCACGCGAGCGGCTGCCAAAGAGCTTTCCAACGAGGCACGGCTTTCCCTCCTGGCTCTTCGGGCGTGGGAGCTGTCGCCAGAGACGCGGCCCTACCGGAAAATGCTTCGCAGGCTGGCGCGGCGGCGCCACGTGGGCGCCGGTGTTGCCGAGGCTGACGGCCGCCGAAAAGCCCGCAGCCCCACGGGCTGTAGGACCACGCGAGCGGCTGCCAAAGAGCTTTCCAACGAGGCACGGCTTTCCCTCCTGGCTCTTCGGGCGTGGGAGCTGTCGCCACAGCCGCGGCCCTACCGGAAAATGCTTCACAGGCTGGCGCGGCGGCGCCACGTGTGCCCTGGTGTCGCCGAGGCTGATGGCCGCCGGAAAGCCCGCAGCCCCACGGGCTATGGGGCCATGCGAGCGGCTGCCAAAGAGCTTTCCAACGAGGCACGGCTTTCCCTCCTGGCTCTTCGGGCGTGGGAGCTGTCGCCAGAGACGCGGCCCTACCGGAAAATGCTTCGCAGGCTGGCGCGGCGGCACCACGTGGGCGCCGGTGGCGCCGAGGCTGACGGCCGCTGGAAAGCCCGCAGCCCCACGGGCTGTGGGGCCACGCGAGCGGCTGCCAAAGAGCTTTCCAACGAGGCACGGCTTTCCCTCCTGGCTCTTCGGGCGTGGGAGCTGTCGCCACAGCCGCGGCCCTACTCGAAAATGCTTCGCAGGCTGGCGCGGCGGCGCCATGTGGGCGCAGGTGTCGCCGAGGCTGACGGCCGCCGGAAAGCCCGCAGCCCCACGGGCTCTGGGGCCACGTGAGCGGCTGCCAAAGAGCTTTCCAACGAGGCACGGCTTTCCCTCCTGGCTCTTCGGGCGTGGGAGCTGTCGCCAGAGACGCGGCCCTACCGGAAAATGCTTCGCAGGCTGGCGCGGCGGCGCCACGTGTGCCCTGGTGTCGCCGAGGCTGATGGCCGCCGGAAAGCCCGCAGCCCCACGGGCTATGGGGCCATGCGAGCGGCTGCCAAAGAGCTTTCCAACGAGGCACGGCTTTCCCTCCTGGCTCTTCGGGCGTGGGAGCTGTCGCCAGACACGTGGCCCTACCGGAAAATGCTTCGCAGGCTGGCGCGGCGGCGCCACGTGGGCGCCGGTGGCGCCGAGGCTGACGGCCGCCGGAAGGCCCGCAGCCCCACGGGCTGTGGGGCCACGCGAACGGCTGCCAAAGAGCTTTCCAACGAGGCACGGCTTTCCCTCCTGGCTCTTCGGGCGTGGGAGCTGTCGCCAGAGACGCGGCCCTACCGGAAAATGCTTCGCAGGCTGGCGCGGCGGCGCCACGTGGGCGCCGGTGGCGCCGAGGCTGACGGCCGCCGGAAAGCCCGCAGCCCCACGGGCTGTGGGGCCACGCGAGCGGCTGCCAAAGAGATTTCCAACGAGGCATGGCTTTCCCTCCTGGCTCTTCGGGCGTGGGAGCTGTCGCCAGAGACGCGGCCCTACCGGAAAATGCTTCGCAGGCTGGCGTGGCGGCGCCACGTGGGCGCCGGTGTCGCCGAGGCTGACGGCCGCCGGAAAGCCCGCAGCCCCACGGGCTATGGGGCCATGCGAGCGGCTTCCAAAGAGCTTTCCAACGAGGCACGGCTTTCCCTCCTGGCTCTTCGGGCGTGGGAGCTGTCGCCAGAGACGCGGCCCTACCGGAAAATGCTTCGCAGGCTGGCGCGGCGGCGCCACGTGGGCGCCGGTGGCGCCGAGGCTGACGGCCACCGGAAAGCCCGCAGCCCCACGGGCTGTGGGGCCACGCGAGCGGCTGCCAAAGAGCTTTCCAACGAGGCACGGCTTTCCCTCCTGGCTCTTCGGGCGTGGGAGCTGTCGCCAGAGACGCGGCCCTACCAGAAAATGCTTCGCAGGCTGGCGTGGCGGCGCCACGTGGGCGCCGGTGGCGCCGAGGCTGACGGCCGCCGGAAAGCCCGCAGCCCCACGGGCTGTGGGGCCACGCGAGCGGCTGCCAAAGAGCTTTCCAACGAGGCATGGCTTTCCCTCCTGGCTCTTCGGGCGTGGGAGCTGTCGCCAGAGACGCGGCCCTACCGGAAAATGCTTCGCAGGCTGGCGCGGCGGCGCCACGTGGGCACTGGTGTCGCCGAGGCTGACGGCCGCCGGAAAGCCCGCAGCCCCACGGGCTGTGGGGCCACGCGAGCGGCTGCCAAAGAGCTTTCCAACGAGGCACGGCTTTCCCTCCTGGCTCTTCGGGCGTGGGAGCTGTCGCCAGAGACGCGGCCCTACCGGAAAATGCTTCACAGGCTGGCGCGGCGGCACCACGTGGGCGCCGGTGGCGCCGAGGCTGACGGCTGCCGGAAGGCCCACAGCCCCACGGGCTATGGGGCCACGCGAGCGGCTGCCAAAGAGCTTTCCAACGAGGCACGGCTTTCCCTCCTGGCTCTTCGGGCGTGGGAGCTGTCGCCAGAGCCGCGGCCCTACCGGAAAATGCTTCGCAGGCTGGCGCGGCGGCGCCACGTGGGCGCCGGTGTCGCCGAGGCTGACGGCCGCCGGAAAGCCCGCAGCCCCACGGGCTGTGGGGCCACGCGAGCGGCTGCCAAAGAGGTTTCCAACGAGGCACGGCTTTCCCTCCTGGCTCTTCGGGTGGGGGAGCTGTCGCCAGAGACGCGGCCCTACCGGAAAATGCTTCGCAGGCTGGCGCGGCGGCGCCACGTGGTCGCAGGTGTCGCCGAGGCTGACGGCCGCCGGAAAGCCCGCAGCCCCACGGGCTGTGGGGCCACGCGAGCGGCTGCCAAAGAGCTTTCCAACGAGGCATGGCTTTCCCTCCTGGCTCTTCGGGCGTGGGAGCTGTCGACAGAGCCGCGGCCCTACCGGAAAATGCTTCGCAGGCTGGCGCGGCGGCTCCACGTGTGCCCTGGTGTCGCCGAGGCTGATGGCCGCCGGAAAGCCCGCAGCCCCACGGGCTATGGGGCCATGCGAGCGGCTGCCAAAGAGCTTTCCAACGAGGCACGGCTTTCCCTCCTGGCTCTTCGGGCGTGGGAGCTGTCGCCAGACACGTGGCCCTACCGGAAAATGCTTCGCAGGCTGGCGCGGCGGCGCCACGTGGGCGCCGGTGGCGCCGAGGCTGACGGCCGCCGGAAGGCCCGCAGCCCCACGGGCTGTGGGGCCACGCGAACGGCTGCCAAAGAGCTTTCCAACGAGGCACGGCTTTCCCTCCTGGCTCTTCGGGCGTGGGAGCTGTCGCCAGAGACGCGGCCCTACCGGAAAATGCTTCGCAGGCTGGCGCGGCGGCGCCACGTGGTCGCAGGTGTCGCCGAGGCTGACGGCCGCCGGAAAGCCCGCAGCCCCACGGGCTGTGGGGCTACGCGAGCGGCTGCCAAAGAGCTTTCCAACGAGGCACGGCTTTCCCTCCTGGCTCTTCGGGCGTGGGAGCTGTCGCCAGAGCCGCGGTCCTACCGGAAAATGCTTCGCAGGCTGGCGCGGCGGCGCCACGTGGGCGCAGTTGTCGCCGAGGCTGATGGCCGCCGGAAAGACCGCAGCCCCACGGGCTGTGGGGCCACGCGAGCAGCTGCCAAAGAGCTTTCCAACGAGGCACGGCTTTCCCTCCTGGCTCTTCGGGCGTGGGAGCTGTCGCCAGAGACGTGGTCCTACCGGAAAATACTTCGCAGTCTGGCGCGGCGGCGCCACGTGGGCACTGGTGTCGCCGAGGCTGACGGCCGCCGAAAAGCCCGCAGCCCCACGGGCTGTGGGGCCACGCGAGCGGCTGCCAAAGAGCTTTCCAACGAGGCACGGCTTTCCCTTCCTGGCTCTTTGGGCGTGGGAGCTGTCGCCACAGCCGTGGCCCTACCGGAAAATGCTTCGCAGGCTGGCGCGGCGGCGCCACTTGGGCGCCGGTGTTGCCGAGGCTGACGGCCGCCGGAAAGCCCGCAGCCCCACGGGCTGTAGGACCACGCGAGCGGCTGCCAAAGAGCTTTCCAACGAGGCACGGCTTTCCCTCCTGGCTCTTCGGGCGTGGGAGCTGTCGTCAAAGACGCGGCCCTACCGGAAAATGCTTCGCAGGCCGGCGCGGCGGCGCCACGTGGGCGCCGGTGGCGCCGAGGCTGACGGCTGCCGGAAAGCCCGCAGCCCCACGGGCTGTGGGGCCACGCGAGCGGCTGCCAAAGAGATTTCCAACGAGGCATGGCTTTCCCTCCTGGCTCTTCGGGCGTGGGAGCTGTCGCCAGAGCCGCGGCCCTACCGGAAAATGCTTCGCAGGCTGGCGTGGCGGCGCCACGTGGGCGCCGGTGTCGCCGAGGCTGACGGCCGCCGGAAAGCCCGCAGCCCCACGGGCTGTGGGGCCACGCGAGCGGCTGCCAAAGAGGTTTCCAACGAGGCACGGCTTTCCCTCCTGGCTCTTCGGGTGGGGGAGCTGTCGCCAGAGACGCGGCCCTACCGGAAAATGCTTCGCAGGCTGGCGCGGCGGCGCCACGTGGTCGCAGGTGTCGCAGAGGCTGACGGCCGCCGGAAAGCCCGCAGCCCTACGGGCTGTGGGGCCACGCGAGCGGCTGCCAAAGAGCTTTCCAACGAGGCATGGCTTTCCCTCCTGGCTCTTCGGGCGTGAGAGCTGTCGCCAGAGCCGCGGCCCTACCGGAAAATGCTTCGCAGGCTGGCGCGGCGGCTCCACGTGGGCACTGGTGTCGCCGAGGCTGACGGCCGCCGGAAAGCCCGCAGCCCCACGGGCTATGGGGCCATGCGAGCGGCTTCCAAAGAGCTTTCCAACGAGGCACGGCTTTCCCTTCCTGGCTCTTTGGGCGTGGAAGCTGTCGCCAGAGACGCGGCCCTACCGGAAAATGCTTCGCAGGCTGGCGCGGCGGCGCCACTTGGGCGCCGGTGTTGCCGAGGCTGACGGCCGCCGGAAAGCCCGCAGCCCCACGGGCTGTAGGACCACGCGAGCGGCTGCCAAAGAGCTTTCCAACGAGGCACGGCTTTCCCTCCTGGCTCTTCGGGCGTGGGAGCTGTCGTCAAAGACGCGGCCCTACCGGAAAATGCTTCGCAGGCTGGCGCGGCGGCGCCACGTGGGCGCCGGTGGCGCCGAGACTGACGGCTGCCGGAAGGCCCGCAGCCCCACGGGCTCTGGGGCCACGCGAGAGGCTGCCAAAGAGCTTTCCAACGAGGCACGGCTTTCCCTCCTGGCTCTTCGGGTGGGGGAGCTGTCGCCAGAGCCGCGGCCCTACCGGAAAATGCTTCGCAGGCTGGCGCGGCGGCGCCACGTGGTCGCAGGTGTCGCAGAGGCTGACGGCCGCCGGAAAGCCCGCAGCCCCACGGGCTGTGGGGCCACGCGAGCGGCTGCCAAAGAGCTTTCCAACGAGGCATGGCTTTCCCTCCTGGCTCTTCGGGCGTGAGAGCTGTCGCCAGAGCCGCGGCCCTACCGGAAAATGCTTCGCAGGCTGGCGCGGCGGCTCCACGTGTGCCCTGGTGTCGCCGAGGCTGACGGCCGCCGGAAAGCCCGCAGCCCCACGGGCTATGGGGCCATGCGAGCGGCTTCCAAAGAGCTTTCCAACGAGGCATGGCTTTCCCTCCTGGCTCTTCGGGCGTGGGAGCTGTTGACAGAGCCGCGGCCCTACCGGAAAATGCTTCGCAGGCTGGCGCGGCGGCTCCACGTGTGCCCTGGTGTCGCCGAGGCTGATGGCCGCCGGAAAGCCCGCAGCCCCACGGGCTATGGGGCCATGCGAGCGGCTGCCAAAGAGCTTTCCAACGAGGCACGGCTTTCCCTCCTGGCTCTTCGGGCGTGGGAGCTGTCGCCAGAGCCGCGGCCCTACCGGAAAATGCTTCGCAGGCTGGTGCGGCGGCGCCACGTGGGCGCCGGTGGCGCCGAGGCTGACGGCTGACGGAAGGCCCGCAGCCCCACGGGCTGTGGGGCCACGCGAACGGCTGCCAAAGAGCTTTCCAACGAGGCACGGCTTTCCCTCCTGGCTCTTCGGGCGTGGGAGCTGTCGCCAGAGACGCGGCCCTACCGGAAAATGCTTCGCAGGCTGGCGCGGCGGCGCCACGTGGTCGCAGGTGTCGCTGAGGCTGACGGCCGCCGGAAAGCCCGCAGCCCCACGGGCTGTGGGGCTACGCGAGCGGCTGCCAAAGAGCTTTCCAACGAGGCACGGCTTTCCCTCCTGGCTCTTCGGGCGTGGGAGCTGTCGCCAGAGACGCGGCCCTACCGGAAAATGCTTCGCAGGCTGGCGCGGCGGCGCCACGTGGGCACTGGTGTCGCCGAGGCTGACGGCCGCCGGAAAGCCCGCAGCCCCACGGGCTGTGGGGCCACGCGAGCGGCTGCCAAAGAGCTTTCCAACGAGGCACGGCTTTCCCTCCTGGCTCTTCGGGTGTGGGAGCTGTCGCCAGAGACGCGGCCCTACCGGAAAATGCTTCACAGGCTGGCGCGGCGGCGCCACGTGGGCGCCGGTGGCGCCGAGGCTGACGGCTGCCGGAAGGCCCGCAGCCCCACGGGCTGTGGGGCCACGCGAGCGGCTGCCAAAGAGCTTTCCAACGAGGCACGGCTTTCCCTCCTGGCTCTTCGGGCGTGGGAGCTGTCGCCAGAGCCGTGGCCCTACCGGAAAATGCTTCGCAGGCTGGCGCGGCGGCGCCACGTGGGCGCCGGTGGCGCCGACGCTGACGGCCGCCGGAAAGCCCGCAGCCCCACGGGCTGTAGGACCACGCGAGCGGCTGCCAAAGAGGTTTCCAACGAGGCACGGCTTTCCCTCCTGGCTCTTCGGGCGTGGGAGCTGTCGCCAGAGACGTGGTCCTACCGGAAAATGCTTCGCAGGCTGGCGCGGCGGCGCCACGTGGTCGCAGGTGTTGCCGAGGCTGACGGCCGCCAGAAAGCCCGCAGCCCCACGGGCTGTGGGGCCACGCGAGCGGCTGCCAAAGAGCTTTCCAACGAGGCATGGCTTTCCCTCCTGGCTCTTCGGGCGTGGGAGCTGTCGCCAGAGCCGCGGCCCTACCGGAAAATGCTTCGCAGGCTGGCGCGGCGGCGCCACGTGTGTCCTGGTGTCGCCGAGGCTGATGGCCGCCGGAAAGCCCGCAGCCCCACGGGCTATGGGGCCATGCGAGCGGCTGCCAAAGAGCTTTCCAACGAGGCACGGCTTTCCCTCCTGGCTCTTCGGGCGTGGGAGCTGTCGCCAGAGACGCGGCCCTACCGGAAAATGCTTCGCAGGCTGGGGCGGCGGAGCCACGTGGGCGCCGGTGGCGCCGAGGCTGACGGCCGCCGGAAAGCCCGCAGCCCCACGGGCTGTGGGGCCACGCGAGCGGCTGCCAAAGAGCTTTCCAACGAGGCACGGCTTTCCCTCCTGGCTCTTCGGGCGTGGGAGCTGTCGCCAGAGCCGCGGCCCTACCGGAAAATGCTTCGCAGGCTGGCGTGGCGGCGCCACGTGGGCGCCGGTGTCGCCGAGGCTGACGGCCGCCGGAAAGCCCGCAGCCCCACGGGCTGTGGGGCCACGCAAGCGGCTGCCAAAGAGCTTTCCAACGAGGCACGGCTTTCCCTCCTGGCTCTTCGGGCGTGGGAGCTGTCGCCAGAGACGCGGCCCTACCGGAAAATGCTTCGCAGGCTGGCGCGGCGGCGCCACGTGGGCACTGGTGTCGCCGAGGCTGACGGCCGCCGGAAAGCCCGCAGCCCCACGGGCTGTGGGGCCACGCGAGCGGCTGCCAAAGAGCTTTCCAACGAGGCACGGCTTTCCCTCCTGGCTCTTCGGGCGTGGGAGCTGTCGCCAGAGCCGCGGCCCTACCGGAAAATGCTTCGCAGGCTGGCGCGGCGGCGCCACGTGGGCGCCGGTGGCGCCGAGGCTGACGGCTGCCGGAAGGCCCGCAGCCCCACGGGCTGTGGGGCCACGCGAGCGGCTGCCAAAGAGCTTTCCAACGAGGCACGGCTTTCCCTCCTGGCTCTTCGGGCGTGGGAGCTGTCGCCAGAGACGCGGCCCTACCGGAAAATGCTTCGCAGGCTGGCGCGGCGGCGCCACGTGGTCGCAGGTGTCGCCGAGGCTGACGGCCGCCGGAAAGCCCGCAGCCCCACGGGCTGTGGGGCCACGCGAGCGGCTGCCAAAGAGCTTTCCAACGAGGCACGGCTTTCCCTCCTGGCTCTTCGGGCGTGGGAGCTGTCGCCACAGACGCGGCCCTACCGGAAAATGCTTCGCAGGCTGGCGCGGCGGCGCCACGTGGTCGCAGGTGTCGCCGAGGCTGATGGCCGCCGAAAAGCCCGCAGCCCCACGGGCTGTGGGGCCATGCGAACGGCTGCCAAAGAGCTTTCCAACGAGGCACGGCTTTCCCTCCTGGCTCTTCGGGCGTGGGAGCTGTCGCCAGAGCCGCGGCCCTACCGGAAAATGCTTCGCAGGCTGGCGCGGCGGCGCCACGTGGGCACTGGTGTCGCCGAGGCTGACGGCCGCCGAAAAGCCCGCAGCCCCACGGGCTGTGGGGCCACGCGAGCGGCTGCCAAAGAGCTTTCCAACGAGGCACGGCTTTCCCTCCTGGCTCTTCGGGCGTGGGAGCTGTCGCCAGAGCCGCGGCCCTACCGGAAAATGCTTCGCAGGCTGGCGCGGCGGCGCCACGTGGTCGCAGGTGTCGCCGAGGCTGATGGCCGCCGGAAAGCCCGCAGCCCCACGGGCTGTGGGGCCATGCGAACGGCTGCCAAAGAGCTTTCCAACGAGGCACAGCTTTCCCTCCTGGCTCTTCGGGCGTCGGAGCTGTCGCCAGAGCCGCGGCCTTACCGGAAAATGCTTCGCACGCTGGCGCGGCGGCGCCACGTGGGCGCAGGTGTCGCCGAGGCTGATGGCCGACGGAAAGCCCGCAGCCCCACGGGCTGTGGGGCCACGCGAGCGGCTGCCAAAGAGCTTTCCAAGGAGGCACGGCTTTCCCTCCTGGCTCTTCGGGCGTGGGAGCTGTCGTCAGAGCTGCGGCCCTACCGGAAAATGCTTCGCAGGCTGGTGCGGTGGCGCCACGTGGGCACTGGTGTCGCCGAGGCTGACGGCCGCCGAAAAGCCCGCAGCCCCACGGGCTGTGGGGCCACGCGAGCGGCTGCCAAAGAGCTTTCCAACGAGGCACGGCTTTCCCTCCTGGCTCTTCGGGCGTGGGAGCTGTCGCCAGAGACGCGGCCCTACCGGAAAATGCTTCGCAGGCTGGCGCGGCGGCGCCACGTGGTCGCAGTTGTCGCCGAGGCTGACGGCCGCCGGAAAGCCCGCAGCCCCACGGGCTGTGGGGCCACGCGAGCGGCTGCCAAAGAGCTTTCCAACGAGGCACGGCTTTCCCTCCTGGCTCTTCGGGCGTGGGAGCTGTCGCCAGAGACGCGTCCCTACCGGAAAATGCTTCGCAGGCTGGCACGGCGGCGCCACGTGGGCGCCGGTGTCGCCGAGGCTGACGGCCGCCGAAAAGCCCGCAACCCCACGGGCTGTGGGGCCACGCGAGCGGCTGCCAAAGAGCTTTCCAACGAGGCACGGCTTTCCCTCCTGGCTCTTCGGGCGTGGGAGCTGTCGCCAGAACCGTGGCCCTACCGGAAAATGCTTCGCAGGCTGGCGCCGCGGCGCCACGTGGGCGCCGGTGGCGCCGAGGCTGACGGCTGCCGGACGGCCCGCAGCCCCACGGGCTCTGGGGCCACGCGAGCGGCTGCCAAAGAGCTTTCCAACGAGGCACGGCTTTCCCTCCTGGCTCTTCGGGTGTGGGAGCTCTCGCCAGAGACGCGGCCCTACCAGAAAATGCTTCGCAGGCTGGCGCGGCGGCGCCACGTGGGCACTGGTGTCGCTGAGGCTGACGGCCGCCGAAAATCCCGCAGCCCCACGAGCTGTGGGGCCACGCGAGCGGCTGCCAAAGAGCTTTCCAACGAGGCACGGCTTTCCCTCCTGGCTCTTCGGGTGGGGGAGCTGTCACCAGAGCCGCGGCCCTACCGGAAAATGCTTCGCAGGCTGGCGCGGCGGCGCCACGTGGGCACCGGTGTCGCCGAGGCTGACGGCCGCCGGAAAGCCCGCAGCCCCACGGGCTGTGGGGCCACGCGAGCGGCTGCCAAAGAGCTTTCCAACGAGGCACGGCTTTCCCTCCTGGCTCTTCGGGCGTGGGAGCTGTCGCCAGAGACGCGGCCCTACCGGAAAATGCTTCGCAGGCTGGCGCGGCGGCGCCACGTGAGCACCGGTGTCGCCGAGGCTGACGGCCGCCGGAAAGCCCGCAGCCCCACGGGATGTAGGACCACGCGAGCGGCTGCCAAAGAGCTTTCCAACGAGGCACGGCTTTCCCTCCTGGCTCTTCGGGTGGGGGAGCTGTCGCCAGAGCCGCGGTCCTACCGGAAAATGCTTCGCAGGCTGGCACGGCGGCGCCACGTGTGCCCTGGTGTCGCCGAGGCTGATGGCCGCCGGAAAGCCCGCAGCCCCACGGGCTATGGGGCCATGCGAGCGGCTGCCAAAGAGCTTTCCAATGAGGCACGGCTTTCCCTCCTGGCTCTTCGGGTGGGGGAGCTGTCGCCAGAGCCGCGGCCCTACCGGAAAATGCTTCGCAGGCTGGCGCGGCGGCGCCACGTGGGCGCCGGTGTCGCCGAGGCTGACGGCCGCCGGAAAGCCCGCAGCCCCACGGGCTGTGGGGCCACGCGAGCGGCTGCCAAAGAGGTTTCCAACGAGGCACGGCTTTCCCTCCTGGCTCTTCGGGTGGGGGAGCTGTCGCCAGAGCCGCGGCCCTACCGGAAAATGCTTCGCAGGCTGGCGCGGCGGCGCCACGTGGTCGCAGGTGTCGCCGAGGCTGACGGCCGCCGGAAAGCCCGCAGCCCCACGGGCTGTGGGGCCACGCGAGCGGCTGCCAAAGAGCTTTCCAACGAGGCATGGCTTTCCCTCCTGGCTCTTCGGGCGTGGGAGCTGTCGCCAGAGCCGCGGCCCTACCGGAAAATGCTTCGCAGGCTGGCGCGGCGGCGCCACGTGTGCCCTGGTGTCGCCGAGGCTGATGGCCGCCGGAAAGCCCGCAGCCCCACGTGCTATGGGGCCATGCGAGCGGCTGCCAAAGAGCTTTCCAACGAGGCATGGCTTTCCCTCCTGGCTCTTCGGGTGGGGGAGCTGTCGCCAGAGACGCGGCCCTACCGGAAAATGCTTCGCAGGCTGGCGCGGCGGCGCCACGTGGGCGCCGGTGGCGCCGAGGCTGACGGCCGCCGGAAAGCCCGCAGCCCCACGGGCTGTGGGGCCACGCGAGAGGCTGCCAAAGAGCTTTCCAACGAGGCACGGCTTTCCCTCCTGGCTCTTCGGGCGTGGGAGCTGTCGCCAGAGACGCGGCCCTACCGGAAAATGCTTCGCAGGCTGGCGTGGCGGCGCCACGTGGGCGCCGGTGGCGCCGAGGCTGACGGCCGCCGGAAAGCCCGCAGCCCCACGGGCTGTGGGGCCACGCGAACGGCTGCCAAAGAGCTTTCCAACGAGGCACGGCTTTCCCTCCTGGCTCTTCGGGCGTGGGAGCTGTCGCCAGAGACGCGGCCCTACCGGAAAATGCTTCGCAGGCTGGAGCCGCGGCGCCACGTGGTCGCAGGTGTCGCCGAGGCTGACGGCCGCCGGAAAGCCCGCAGCCCCACGGGCTCTGGGGCTACGCGAGCGGCTGCCAAAGAGCTTTCCAACGAGGCACGGCTTTCCCTCCTGGCTCTTCGGGCGTGGGAGCTGTCGCCAGAGCCGCGGCCCTACCGGAAAATGCTTCGCAGGCTGGCGCGGCGGCGCCACGTGGGCACTGGTGTCGCCGAGGCTGACGGCCGCCGGAAAGCCCGCAGCCTCACGGGCTGTGGGGCCACGCGAGCGGCTGCCAAAGAGCTTTCCAACGAGGCACGGCTTTCCCTCCTGGCTCTTCGGGTGTGGGAGCTGTCGCCAGAGACGCGGCCCTACCGGAAAATGCTTCGCAGGCTGGCGCGGCGGCGCCACGTGGGCGCCGGTGGCGCCGAGGCTGACGGCTGCCGGAAGGCCCGCAGCCCCACGGGCTGTGGGGCCACGCGAGCGGCTGCCAAAGAGCTTTCCAACGAGGCACGGCTTTCCCTCCTGGCTCTTCGGGCGTGGGAGCTGTCGCCAGAGCCGTGGCCCTACCGGAAAATGCTTCGCAGGCTGGCGCGGCGGCGCCACGTGGGCGCCGGTGGAGCCGAGGCTGACGTCCGCCGGAAAGCCCGCAGCCCCACGGGCTGTAGGACCACGCGAGCGGCTGCCAAAGAGGTTTCCAACGAGGCACGGCTTTCCCTCCTGGCTCTTCGGGCGTTGGAGCTGTCGCCAGAGACGCGGTCCTACCGGAAAATGCTTCGCAGGCTGGCGCGGCGGCGCCACGTGGGCACTGGTGTCGCCGAGGCTGACGGCCGCCGGAAAGCCCGCAGCCCCACGGGCTGTGGGGCCACGCGAGCGGCTGCCAAAGAGGTTTCCAACGAGGCACGGCTTTCCCTCCTGGCTCTTCGGGTGGGGGAGCTGTCGCCAGAGCCGCGGCCCTACCGGAAAATGCTTCGCAGGCTGGCGCGGCGGCGCCACGTGGTCGCAGGTGTCGCCGAGGCTGACGGCCGCCGGAAAGCCCGCAGCCCCACGGGCTGTGGGGCCACGCGAGCGGCTGCCAAAGAGCTTTCCAACGAGGCATGGCTTTCCCTCCTGGCTCTTCGGGCGTGGGAGCTGTCGCCAGAGCCGCGGCCCTACCGGAAAATGCTTCGCAGGCTGGCGCGGCGGCGCCACGTGTGTCCTGGTGTCGCCGAGGCTGATGGCCGCCGGAAAGCCCGCAGCCCCACGGGCTATGGGGCCATGCGAGCGGCTGCCAAAGAGCTTTCCAACGAGGCACGGCTTTCCCTCCTGGCTCTTCGGGCGTGGGAGCTGTCGCCAGAGCCGCGGCCCTACCGGAAAATGCTTCGCAGGCTGGCGTGGCGGCGCCACGTGGGCGCCGGTGTCGCCGAGGCTGACGGCCGCCGGAAAGCCCGCAGCCCCACGGGCTGTGGGGCCACGCAAGCGGCTGCCAAAGAGCTTTCCAACGAGGCACGGCTTTCCCTCCTGGCTCTTCGGGCGTGGGAGCTGTCGCCAGAGACGCGGCCCTACCGGAAAATGCTTCGCAGGATGGCGTGGCGGCGCCACGTGGGCGCTGATGTCGCCGAGGCTGACGGCCGCCGGAAAGCCCGCAGCCCCACGGGCTGTGGGGCCACGCGAGCGGCTGCCAAAGAGCTTTCCAACGAGGCACGGCTTTCCCTCCTGGCTCTTCGGGCGTGGGAGCTGTGGCCAGAGACGCGGCCCTACCGGAAAATGCTTCGCAGGCTGGCGCGGCGGCGCCACGTGGGCACTGGTGTCGCCGAGGCTGACGGCCGCCGGAAAGCCCGCAGCCCCACGGGCTGTGGGGCCACGCGAGCGGCTGCCAAAGAGCTTTCCAACGAGGCACGGCTTTCCCTCCTGGCTCTTCGGGTGTGGGAGCTGTCGCCAGAGCCGCGGCCCTACCAGAAAATGCTTCGCAGGCTGGCGCGGCGGCGCCACGTGGGCACTGGTGTCGCCGAGGCTGACGGCCGCCGAAAATCCCGCAGCCCCACGGGCTGTGGGGCCACGCGAGCGGCTGCCAAAGAGCTTTCCAACGAGGCACGGCTTTCCCTCCTGGCTCTTCGGGTGGGGGAGCTGTCACCAGAGCCGCGGCCCTACCGGAAAATGCTTCGCAGGCTGGCGCGACGGCGCCACATGGGCGCAGGTGGCGCCGAGGCTGACGGCCGCCGGAAAGCCCGCAGCCCCACGGGCTGTGGGGCCACGCGAGCGGCTGCCAAAGAGCTTTCCATCGAGGCACAGCTTTCCCTCCTGGCTCTTCGGGCGTGGGAGCTGTCGCCAGAGCCGCGGCCCTACCGGAAAATGCTTCGCAGGCTGGCGCGGCGGCGCCACGTGGGCACCGGTGGCGCCGAGGCTGACGGCCGCCGGAAAGCCCGCAGCCCCACGGGCTGTGGGGCCACGCGAGCGGCTGCCAAAGAGCTTTCCAACGAGGCACGGCTTTCCCTCCTGGCTCTTCGGGCGTGGGAGCTGTCGCCAGAGACGCGGCCCTACCGGAAAATGCTTCGCAGGCTGGCGCGGCGGCGCCACGTGGCCGCCGGTGTCGCCGAGGCTGACGGCCGCCGGAAAGCCCGCAGCCCCACGGGATGTAGGACCACGCGAGCGGCTGCCAAAGAGCTTTCCAACGAGGCACGGCTTTCCCTCCTGGCTCTTCGGGTGGGGGAGCTGTCGCCAGAGCCGCGGCCCTACCGGAAAATGCTTCGCAGGCTGGCGCGGCGGCGCCACGTGGGCGCCGGTGGCGCCGAGGCTGACGGCTGCCGGAAGGCCCGCAGCCCCACGGGCTGTGGGGCCACGCGAGCGGCTGCCAAAGAGCTTTCCAACGAGGCACGGCTTTCCCTCCTGGCTCTTCGGGCGTGGGAGCTGTCGCCAGAGACGCGGCCCTACCGGAAAATGCTTCGCAGGCTGGCGCGGCGGCGCCACGTGGTCGCAGGTGTCGCCGAGGCTGACGGCCGCCGGAAAGCCCGCAGCCCCACGGGCTGTGGGGCCACGCGAGCGGCTGCCAAAGAGCTTTCCAACGAGGCACGGCTTTCCCTCCTGGCTCTTCGGGCGTGGGAGCTGTCGCCACAGACGCGGCCCTACCGGAAAATGCTTCGCAGGCTGGCGCGGCGGCGCCACGTGGTCGCAGGTGTCGCCGAGGCTGATGGCCGCCGAAAAGCCCGCAGCCCCACGGGCTGTGGGGCCATGCGAACGGCTGCCAAAGAGCTTTCCAACGAGGCACGGCTTTCCCTCCTGGCTCTTCGGGCGTGGGAGCTGTCGCCAGAGCCGCGGCCCTACCGGAAAATGCTTCGCAGGCTGGCGCGGCGGCGCCACGTGGGCACTGGTGTCGCCGAGGCTGACGGCCGCCGAAAAGCCCGCAGCCCCACGGGCTGTGGGGCCACGCGAGCGGCTGCCAAAGAGCTTTCCAACGAGGCACGGCTTTCCCTCCTGGCTCTTCGGGCGTGGGAGCTGTCGCCAGAGCCGCGGCCCTACCGGAAAATGCTTCGCAGGCTGGCGCGGCGGCGCCACGTGGTCGCAGGTGTCGCCGAGGCTGATGGCCGCCGGAAAGCCCGCAGCCCCACGGGCTGTGGGGCCATGCGAACGGCTGCCAAAGAGCTTTCCAACGAGGCACAGCTTTCCCTCCTGGCTCTTCGGGCGTCGGAGCTGTCGCCAGAGCCGCGGCCTTACCGGAAAATGCTTCGCACGCTGGCGCGGCGGCGCCACGTGGGCGCAGGTGTCGCCGAGGCTGATGGCCGACGGAAAGCCCGCAGCCCCACGGGCTGTGGGGCCACGCGAGCGGCTGCCAAAGAGCTTTCCAAGGAGGCACGGCTTTCCCTCCTGGCTCTTCGGGCGTGGGAGCTGTCGTCAGAGCTGCGGCCCTACCGGAAAATGCTTCGCAGGCTGGTGCGGTGGCGCCACGTGGGCACTGGTGTCGCCGAGGCTGACGGCCGCCGAAAAGCCCGCAGCCCCACGGGCTGTGGGGCCACGCGAGCGGCTGCCAAAGAGCTTTCCAACGAGGCACGGCTTTCCCTCCTGGCTCTTCGGGCGTGGGAGCTGTCGCCAGAGACGCGGCCCTACCAGAAAATGCTTCGCAGGCTGGCGCGGCGGCGCCACGTGGTCGCAGTTGTCGCCGAGGCTGACGGCCGCCGGAAAGCCCGCAGCCCCACGGGCTGTGGGGCCACGCGAGCGGCTGCCAAAGAGCTTTCCAACGAGGCACGGCTTTCCCTCCTGGCTCTTCGGGCGTGGGAGCTGTCGCCAGAGACGCGTCCCTACCGGAAAATGCTTCGCAGGCTGGCACGGCGGCGCCACGTGGGCGCCGGTGTCGCCGAGGCTGACGGCCGCCGAAAAGCCCGCAACCCCACGGGCTGTGGGGCCACGCGAGCGGCTGCCAAAGAGCTTTCCAACGAGGCACGGCTTTCCCTCCTGGCTCTTCGGGCGTGGGAGCTGTCGCCAGAACCGTGGCCCTACCGGAAAATGCTTCGCAGGCTGGCGCGGCGGCGCCACGTGGGCGCCGGTGGCGCCGAGGCTGACGGCTGCCGGACGGCCCGCAGCCCCACGGGCTCTGGGGCCACGCGAGCGGCTGCCAAAGAGCTTTCCAACGAGGCACGGCTTTCCCTCCTGGCTCTTCGGGTGTGGGAGCTCTCGCCAGAGACGCGGCCCTACCAGAAAATGCTTCGCAGGCTGGCGCGGCGGCGCCACGTGGGCACTGGTGTCGCTGAGGCTGACGGCCGCCGAAAATCCCGCAGCCCCACGAGCTGTGGGGCCACGCGAGCGGCTGCCAAAGAGCTTTCCAACGAGGCACGGCTTTCCCTCCTGGCTCTTCGGGTGGGGGAGCTGTCACCAGAGCCGCGGCCCTACCGGAAAATGCTTCGCAGGCTGGCGCGGCGGCGCCACGTGGGCACCGGTGTCGCCGAGGCTGACGGCCGCCGGAAAGCCCGCAGCCCCACGGGCTGTGGGGCCACGCGAGCGGCTGCCAAAGAGCTTTCCAACGAGGCACGGCTTTCCCTCCTGGCTCTTCGGGCGTGGGAGCTGTCGCCAGAGACGCGGCCCTACCGGAAAATGCTTCGCAGGCTGGCGCGGCGGCGCCACGTGAGCACCGGTGTCGCCGAGGCTGACGGCCGCCGGAAAGCCCGCAGCCCCACGGGATGTAGGACCACGCGAGCGGCTGCCAAAGAGCTTTCCAACGAGGCACGGCTTTCCCTCCTGGCTCTTCGGGTGGGGGAGCTGTCGCCACAGCCGCGGCCCTACCGGAAAATGCTTCGCAGGCTGGCACGGCGGCGCCACGTGTGCCCTGGTGTCGCCGAGGCTGATGGCCGCCGGAAAGCCCGCAGCCCCACGGGCTATGGGGCCATGCGAGCGGCTGCCAAAGAGCTTTCCAATGAGGCACGGCTTTCCCTCCTGGCTCTTCGGGCGTGGGAGCTGTCGCCAGAGCCGCGGCCCTACCGGAAAATGCTTCGCAGGCTGGCGCGGCGGCGCCACGTGGGCGCCGGTGTCGCCGAGGCTGACGGCCGCCGGAAAGCCCGCAGCCCCACGGGCTGTGGGGCCACGCGAGCGGCTGCCAAAGAGGTTTCCAACGAGGCACGGCTTTCCCTCCTGGCTCTTCGGGTGGGGGAGCTGTCGCCAGAGCCGCGGCCCTACCGGAAAATGCTTCGCAGGCTGGCGCGGCGGCGCCACGTGGTCGCAGGTGTCGCCGAGGCTGACGGCCGCCGGAAAGCCCGCAGCCCCACGGGCTGTGGGGCCACGCGAGCGGCTGCCAAAGAGCTTTCCAACGAGGCATGGCTTTCCCTCCTGGCTCTTCGGGCGTGGGAGCTGTCGCCAGAGCCGCGGCCCTACCGGAAAATGCTTCGCAGGCTGGCGCGGCGGCTCCACGTGTGCCCTGGTGTCGCCGAGGCTGATGGCCGCCGGAAAGCCCGCAGCCCCACGTGCTATGGGGCCATGCGAGCGGCTGCCAAAGAGCTTTCCAACGAGGCATGGCTTTCCCTCCTGGCTCTTCGGGTGGGGGAGCTGTCGCCAGAGACGCGGCCCTACCGGAAAATGCTTCGCAGGCTGGCGCGGCGGCGCCACGTGGGCGCCGGTGGCGCCGAGGCTGACGGCCGCCGGAAAGCCCGCAGCCCCACGGGCTGTGGGGCCACGCGAGAGGCTGCCAAAGAGCTTTCCAACGAGGCACGGCTTTCCCTCCTGGCTCTTCGGGCGTGGGAGCTGTCGCCAGAGACGCGGCCCTACCGGAAAATGCTTCGCAGGCTGGCGTGGCGGCGCCACGTGGGCGCCGGTGGCGCCGAGGCTGACGGCCGCCGGAAAGCCCGCAGCCCCACGGGCTGTGGGGCCACGCGAACGGCTGCCAAAGAGCTTTCCAACGAGGCACGGCTTTCCCTCCTGGCTCTTCGGGCGTGGGAGCTGTCGCCAGAGACGCGGCCCTACCGGAAAATGCTTCGCAGGCTGGCGCGGCGGCGCCACGTGGTCGCAGGTGTCGCCGAGGCTGACGGCCGCCGGAAAGCCCGCAGCCCCACGGGCTCTGGGGCTACGCGAGCGGCTGCCAAAGAGCTTTCCAACGAGGCACGGCTTTCCCTCCTGGCTCTTCGGGCGTGGGAGCTGTCGCCAGAGCCGCGGCCCTACCGGAAAATGCTTCGCAGGCTGGCGCGGCGGCGCCACGTGGGCACTGGTGTCGCCGAGGCTGACGGCCGCCGGAAAGCCCGCAGCCTCACGGGCTGTGGGGCCACGCGAGCGGCTGCCAAAGAGCTTTCCAACGAGGCACGGCTTTCCCTCCTGGCTCTTCGGGTGTGGGAGCTGTCGCCAGAGACGCGGCCCTACCGGAAAATGCTTCGCAGGCTGGCGCGGCGGCGCCACGTGGGCGCCGGTGGCGCCGAGGCTGACGGCTGCCGGAAGGCCCGCAGCCCCACGGGCTGTGGGGCCACGCGAGCGGCTGCCAAAGAGCTTTCCAACGAGGCACGGCTTTCCCTCCTGGCTCTTCGGGCGTGGGAGCTGTCGCCAGAGCCGTGGCCCTACCGGAAAATGCTTCGCAGGCTGGCGCGGCGGCGCCACGTGGGCGCCGGTGGAGCCGAGGCTGACGTCCGCCGGAAAGCCCGCAGCCCCACGGGCTGTAGGACCACGCGAGCGGCTGCCAAAGAGGTTTCCAACGAGGCACGGCTTTCCCTCCTGGCTCTTCGGGCGTTGGAGCTGTCGCCAGAGACGCGGTCCTACCGGAAAATGCTTCGCAGGCTGGCGCGGCGGCGCCACGTGGGCACTGGTGTCGCCGAGGCTGACGGCCGCCGGAAAGCCCGCAGCCCCACGGGCTGTGGGGCCACGCGAGCGGCTGCCAAAGAGGTTTCCAACGAGGCACGGCTTTCCCTCCTGGCTCTTCGGGTGGGGGAGCTGTCGCCAGAGCCGCGGCCCTACCGGAAAATGCTTCGCAGGCTGGCGCGGCGGCGCCACGTGGTCGCAGGTGTCGCCGAGGCTGACGGCCGCCGGAAAGCCCGCAGCCCCACGGGCTGTGGGGCCATGCGAGCGGCTGCCAAAGAGCTTTCCAACGAGGCACGGCTTTCCCTCCTGGCTCTTCGGGCGTGGGAGCTGTCGCCAGAGCCGCGGCCCTACCGGAAAATGCTTCGCAGGCTGGCGTGGCGGCGCCACGTGGGCGCCGGTGTCGCCGAGGCTGACGGCCGCCGGAAAGCCCGCAGCCCCACGGGCTGTGGGGCCACGCAAGCGGCTGCCAAAGAGCTTTCCAACGAGGCACGGCTTTCCCTCCTGGCTCTTCGGGCGTGGGAGCTGTCGCCAGAGACGCGGCCCTACCGGAAAATGCTTCGCAGGATGGCGTGGCGGCGCCACGTGGGCGCTGATGTCGCCGAGGCTGACGGCCGCCAGAAAGCCCGCAGCCCCACGGGCTGTGGGGCCACGCGAGCGGCTGCCAAAGAGCTTTCCAACGAGGCACGGCTTTCCCTCCTGGCTCTTCGGGCGTGGGAGCTGTGGCCAGAGACGCGGCCCTACCGGAAAATGCTTCGCAGGCTGGCGCGGCGGCGCCACGTGGGCACTGGTGTCGCCGAGGCTGACGGCCGCCGGAAAGCCCGCAGCCCCACGGGCTGTGGGGCCACGCGAGCGGCTGCCAAAGAGCTTTCCAACGAGGCACGGCTTTCCCTCCTGGCTCTTCGGGTGTGGGAGCTGTCGCCAGAGCCGCGGCCCTACCAGAAAATGCTTCGCAGGCTGGCGCGGCGGCGCCACGTGGGCACTGGTGTCGCCGAGGCTGACGGCCGCCGAAAATCCCGCAGCCCCACGGGCTGTGGGGCCACGCGAGCGGCTGCCAAAGAGCTTTCCAACGAGGCACGGCTTTCCCTCCTGGCTCTTCGGGTGGGGGAGCTGTCACCAGAGCCGCGGCCCTACCGGAAAATGCTTCGCAGGCTGGCGCGACGGCGCCACATGGGCGCAGGTGGCGCCGAGGCTGACGGCCGCCGGAAAGCCCGCAGCCCCACGGGCTGTGGGGCCACGCGAGCGGCTGCCAAAGAGCTTTCCATCGAGGCACAGCTTTCCCTCCTGGCTCTTCGGGCGTGGGAGCTGTCGCCAGAGCCGCGGCCCTACCGGAAAATGCTTCGCAGGCTGGCGCGGCGGCGCCACGTGGGCACCGGTGGCGCCGAGGCTGACGGCCGCCGGAAAGCCCGCAGCCCCACGGGCTGTGGGGCCACGCGAGCGGCTGCCAAAGAGCTTTCCAACGAGGCACGGCTTTCCCTCCTGGCTCTTCGGGCGTGGGAGCTGTCGCCAGAGACGCGGCCCTACCGGAAAATGCTTCGCAGGCTGGCGCGGCGGCGCCACGTGGGCGCCGGTGTCGCCGAGGCTGACGGCCGCCGGAAAGCCCGCAGCCCCACGGGATGTAGGACCACGCGAGCGGCTGCCAAAGAGCTTTCCAACGAGGCACGGCTTTCCCTCCTGGCTCTTCGGGCGTGGGAGCTGTCGCCAGAGACGCGGTCCTACCGGAAAATGCTTCGCAGGCTGGCACGGCGGCGCCACGTGTGCCCTGGTGTCGCCGAGGCTGATGGCCGCTGGAAAGCCCGCAGCCCCACGGGCTATGGGGCCATGCGAGCGGCTGCCAAAGAGCTTTCCAACGAGGCACGGCTTTCCCTCCTGGCTCTTCGGGCGTGGGAGCTGTCGCCAGAGCCGCGGCCCCACCAGTAACCGCTTTGCAGGCTGGCGCGGCGGCGCCACGTGGTCGCAGGTGTCGCCGAGGCTCATGGCCGCGGGAAAGCCCGCAGCCCCACGGGCTGTGGGGCCACGCGAGCAGCTGCCAAAGAGATTTCCAACGAGGCACGGCTTTCCCTCCTGGCTCTTCGGGCGTGGGAGCTGTCGCCAGAGCCGCGGCCCTACCGGAAAATGCTTCGCAGGCTGGCGCGGCGGCGCCACGTGGGCACTGGTGTCGCCGAGGCTGACGGCCGCCGAAAAGCCCGCAGCCCCACGGGCTGTGGGGCCACGCGAGCGGCTGCCAAAGAGCTTTCCAACGAGGCACGGCTTTCCCTCCTGGCTCTTCGGGCGTGGGAGCTGTCGCCAGAGCCGCGGCCCTACCGGAAAATGCTTCGCAGGCTGGCGTGGCGGCGCCACGTGGTCGCAGGTGTCGCCGAGGCTGATGGCCGCCGGAAAGCCCGCAGCCCCACGGGCTGTGGGGCCATGCAATCGGCTGCCAAAGAGCTTTTCCAACGAGGCACAGCTTTCCCTCCTGGCTCTTCGGGCGTGGGAGCTGTCGCCAGAGCCGCGGCCCTACCGGAAAATGCTTCGCACGCTGGCGCGGCGGCGCCACGTGGGCGCAGGTGTCGCCGAGGCTGACGGCCGCCGGAAAGCCCGCAGCCCCACGGGCTGTGGGGCCACGCGAGCGGCTGCCAAAGAGCTTTCCAAGGAGGCACGGCTTTCCCTCCTGGCTCTTCGGGCGTGGGAGCTGTCGCCAGAGCTGCGGCCCTACCGGAAAATGCTTCGCAGGCTGGCGCGGCGGCGCCACGTGTTCGCAGGTGTCGCCGAGGCTGACGGCCGCCGAAAAGCCCGCAGCCCCACGGGCTGTGGGGCCACGCGAGCGGCTGCCAAAGAGCTTTCCAACGAGGCACGGCTTTCCCTCCTGGCTCTTCGGGCGTGGGAGCTGTCGCCAGAGCCGCGTCCCTACCGGAAAATGCTTCGCAGGCTGGCACGGCGGCGCCACGTGGGCGCCGGTGTCGCCGAGGCTGACGGCCGCCGAAAAGCCCGCAACCCCACGGGCTGTGGGGCCACGCGAGCGGCTGCCAAAGAGCTTTCCAACGAGGCACGGCTTTCCCTCCTGGCTCTTCGGGCGTGGGAGCTGTCGCCAGAACCGTGGCCCTACCGGAAAATGCTTCGCAGGCTGGCGCGGCGGGGCCACGTGGGCGCCGGTGGCGCCGAGGCTGACGGCTGCCGGAAGGCCCGCAGCCCCACGGGCTCTGGGGCCACGCGAGCGGCTGCCAAAGAGCTTTCCAACGAGGCACGGCTTTCCCTCCTGGCTCTTCGGGTGGGGGAGCTGTCGCCAGAGACGCGGCCCTACCAGAAAATGCTTCGCAGGCTGGCGCGGCGGCGCCACGTGGGCACTGGTGTCGCCGAGGCTGACGGCCGCCGAAAAGCCCGCAGCCCCACGGGCTGTGGGGCCACGCGAGCGGCTGCCAAAGAGCTTTCCAACGAGGCACGGCTTTCCCTCCTGGCTCTTCGGGCGTGGGAGCTGTCGCCAGAGCCGCGGCCCTACCGGAAAATGCTTCGCAGGCTGGCGTGGCAGCGCCACGTGGTCGCAGGTGTCGCCGAGGCTGACGGCCGCCGGAAAGCCCGCAGCCCCACGGGCTGTGGGGCCACGCGAGCGGCTGCCAAAGAGCTTTCCAACGAGGCACGGCTTTCCCTCCTGGCTCTTCGGGCGTGGGAGCTGTCGCCAGAGACGCGGCCCTACCGGAAAATGCTTCGCAGGCTGGCGCGGCGGCGCCACGTGGTCGCAGGTGTCGCCGAGGCTGACGGCCGCCGAAAAGCCCGCAGCCCCACGGGCTGTGGGGCCACGTGAGCGGCTGCCAAAGAGCTTTCCAACGAGGCACGGCTTTCCCTCCTGGCTCTTCGGGCGTGGGAGCTGTGGCCAGAGCCGCGGCCCTACCGGAAAATGCTTCGCAGGCTGGCGCGGCGGCGCCACGTGGGCACTGGTGTCGCCGAGGCTGACGGCCGCCGGAAAGCCCGCAGCCCCACGGGCTGTGGGGCCACGCGAGCGGCTGCCAAAGAGCTTTCCAACGAGGCACGGCTTTCCCTCCTGGCTCTTCGGGCGTGGGAGCTGTCGCCAGAGCCGCGGCCCTACCGGAAAATGCTTCGCAGGCTGGCGCGGCGGCGCCACGTGGGCGCCGGTGGCGCCGAGGCTGACGGCTGCCGGAAGGCCCGCAGCCCCACGGGCTGTGGGGCCACGCGAGCGGCTGCCAAAGAGCTTTCCAACGAGGCACGGCTTTCCCTCCTGGCTCTTCGGGCGTGGGAGCTGTCGCCAGAGACGCGGCCCTACCGGAAAATGCTTCGCAGGCTGGCGCGGCGGCGCCACGTGGGCGCAGGTGTCGCCGAGGCTGACGGCCGCCGGAAAGCCCGCAGCCCCACGGGCTGTGGGGCCACGCGAGCGGCTGCCAAAGAGCTTTCCAACGAGGCACGGCTTTCCCTCCTGGCTCTTCGGGCGTGGGAGCTGTCGCCAGAGACGCGGCCCTACCGGAAAATGCTTCGCAGGCTGGCGCGGCGGCGCCACGTGTTCGCAGGTGTCGCCGAGGCTGATGGCCGCCGAAAAGCCCACAGCCCCACGGGCTGTGGGGCCACGTGAGCGGCTGCCAAAGAGCTTTCCAACGAGGCACGGCTTTCCCTCCTGGCTCTTCGGGCGTGGGAGCTGTCGCCAGAGCCGCGGCCCTACCGGAAAATGCTTCGCAGGCTGGCGCGGCGGCGCCACGTGGCACTGGTGTCGCCGAGGCTGACGGCCGCCGGAAGGCCCGCAGCCCCACGGGCTGTGGGGCCACGCGAGCGGCTGCCAAAGAGCTTTCCAACGAGGCACGGCTTTCCCTCCTGGCTCTTCGGGCGTGGGAGCTGTCGCCAGAGACGCGGCCCTACCGGAAAATGCTTCGCAGGCTGGCGCGGCGGCGCCACGTGTGCGCCGGTGGCGCCGAGGCTGATGGCCGACGGAAAGCCCGCAGCCCCACGGGCTGTGGGGCCACGCGAGCGGCTGCCAAAGAGCTTTCCAATGAGGCACGGCTTTCCCTCCTGGCTCTTCGGGCGTGGGAGCTGTCGCCAGAGCCGCGGCCCTACCGGAAAATGCTTCGCAGGCTGGCGCGGCGGCGCCACGTGGGCACTGGTGTCGCCGAGGCTGACGGCCGCCGAAAAGCCCGCAGCCCCACGGGCTGTGGGGCCACGCGAGCGGCTGCCAAAGAGCTTTCCAACGAGGCACGGCTTTCCCTCCTGGCTCTTCGGGCGTGGGAGCTGTCGCCAGAGCCGCGGCCCCACCAGTAACCGCTTTGCAGGCTGGCGCGGCGGCGCCACGTGGTCGCAGGTGTCGCCGAGGCTCATGGCCGCCGGAAAGCCCGCAGCCCCACGGGCTGTGGGGCCACTCGAGCAGCTGCCAAAGAGATTTCCAACGAGGCACGGCTTTCCCTCCTGGCTCTTCGGGCGTGGGAGCTGTCGCCAGAGCCGCGGCCCTACCGGAAAATGCTTCGCAGGCTGGCGCGGCGGCGCCACGTGGGCACTGGTGTCGCCGAGGCTGACGGCCGCCGAAAAGCCCGCAGCCCCACGGGCTGTGGGGCCACGCGAGCGGCTGCCAAAGAGCTTTCCAACGAGGCACGGCTTTCCCTCCTGGCTCTTCGGGCGTGGGAGCTGTCGCCAGAGCCGCGGCCCTACCGGAAAATGCTTCGCAGGCTGGCGCGGCGGCGCCACGTGGTCGCAGGTGTCGCCGAGGCTGATGGCCGCCGGAAAGCCCGCAGCCCCACGGGCTGTGGGGCCATGCAAACGGCTGCCTAAGAGCTTTCCAACGAGGCACAGCTTTCCCTCCTGGCTCTTCGGGCGTGGGAGCTGTCGCCAGAGCCGCGGCCCTACCGGAAAATGCTTCGCACGCTGGCGCGGCGGCGCCACGTGGGCGCAGGTGTCGCCGAGGCTGACGGCCGCCGGAAAGCCCGCAGCCCCACGGGCTGTGGGGCCACGCGAGCGGCTGCCAAAGAGCTTTCCAAGGAGGCACGGCTTTCCCTCCTGGCTCTTCGGGCGTGGGAGCTGTCGCCAGAGCTGCGGCCCTACCGGAAAATGCTTCGCAGGCTGGCGCGGCGGCGCCACGTGGGCACTGGTGTCGCCGAGGCTGACGGCCGCCGAAAAGCCCGCAGCCCCACGGGCTGTGGGGCCACGCGAGCGGCTGCCAAAGAGCTTTCCAACGAGGCACGGCTTTCCCTCCTGGCTCTTCGGGCGTGGGAGCTGTCGCCAGAGCCGCGGCCCTACCGGAAAATGCTTCGCAGGCTGGCACGGCGGCGCCACGTGGGCGCCGGTGTCGCCGAGGCTGACGGCCGCCGAAAAGCCCGCAACCCCATGGGCTGTGGGGCCACGCGAGCGGCTGCCAAAGAGCTTTCCAACGAGGCACGGCTTTCCCTCCTGGCTCTTCGGGCGTGGGAGCTGTCGCCAGAACCGTGGCCCTACCGGAAAATGCTTCGCAGGCTGGCGCGGCGTCGCCACGTGGGCGCCGGTGGCGCTGAGGCTGACGGCTGCCGGAAGGCCCGCAGCCCCACGGGCTCTGGGGCCACGCGAGCGGCTGCCAAAGAGCTTTCCAACGAGGCACGGCTTTCCCTCCTGGCTCTTCGGGTGGGGGAGCTGTCGCCAGAGACGCGGCCCTACCAGAAAATGCTTCGCAGGCTGGCGCGGCGGCGCCACGTGGGCACTGGTGTCGCCGAGGCTGACGGCCGCCGAAAAGCCCGCAGCCCCACGGGCTGTGGGGCCACGCGAGCGGCTGCCAAAGAGCTTTCCAACGAGGCACGGCTTTCCCTCCTGGCTCTTCGGGCGTGGGAGCTGTCGCCAGAGCCGCGGCCCTACCGGAAAATGCTTCGCAGGCTGGCGTGGCAGCGCCACGTGGTCGCAGGTGTCGCCGAGGCTGACGGCCGCCGGAAAGCCCGCAGCCCCACGGGCTGTGGGGCCACGCGAGCGGCTGCCAAAGAGCTTTCCAACGAGGCACGGCTTTCCCTCCTGGCTCTTCGGGCGTGGGAGCTGTCGCCAGAGACGCGGCCCTACCGGAAAATGCTTCGCAGGCTGGCGCGGCGGCGCCACGTGGTCGCAGGTGTCGCCGAGGCTGACGGCCGCCGAAAAGCCCGCAGCCCCACGGGCTGTGGGGCCACGTGAGCGGCTGCCAAAGAGCTTTCCAACGAGGCACGGCTTTCCCTCCTGGCTCTTCGGGCGTGGGAGCTGTGGCCAGAGCCGCGGCCCTACCGGAAAATGCTTCGCAGGCTGGCGCGGCGGCGCCACGTGGGCACTGGTGTCGCCGAGGCTGACGGCCGCCGGAAAGCCCGCAGCCCCACGGGCTGTGGGGCCACGCGAGCGGCTGCCAAAGAGCTTTCCAACGAGGCACGGCTTTCCCTCCTGGCTCTTCGGGCGTGGGAGCTGTCGCCAGAGCCGCGGCCCTACCGGAAAATGCTTCGCAGGCTGGCGCGGCGGCGCCACGTGGGCGCCGGTGGCGCCGAGGCTGACGGCTGCCGGAAGGCCCGCAGCCCCACGGGCTGTGGGGCCACGCGAGCGGCTGCCAAAGAGCTTTCCAACGAGGCACGGCTTTCCCTCCTGGCTCTTCGGGCGTGGGAGCTGTCGCCAGAGACGCGGCCCTACCGGAAAATGCTTCGCAGGCTGGCGCGGCGGCGCCACGTGGGCGCAGGTGTCGCCGAGGCTGACGGCCGCCGGAAAGCCCGCAGCCCCACGGGCTGTGGGGCCACGCGAGCGGCTGCCAAAGAGCTTTCCAACGAGGCACGGCTTTCCCTCCTGGCTCTTCGGGCGTGGGAGCTGTCGCCAGAGACGCGGCCCTACCGGAAAATGCTTCGCAGGCTGGCGCGGCGGCGCCACGTGTTCGCAGGTGTCGCCGAGGCTGATGGCCGCCGAAAAGCCCACAGCCCCACGGGCTGTGGGGCCACGTGAGCGGCTGCCAAAGAGCTTTCCAACGAGGCACGGCTTTCCCTCCTGGCTCTTCGGGCGTGGGAGCTGTCGCCAGAGCCGCGGCCCTACCGGAAAATGCTTCGCAGGCTGGCGCGGCGGCGCCACGTGGCACTGGTGTCGCCGAGGCTGACGGCCGCCGGAAGGCCCGCAGCCCCACGGGCTGTGGGGCCACGCGAGCGGCTGCCAAAGAGCTTTCCAACGAGGCACGGCTTTCCCTCCTGGCTCTTCGGGCGTGGGAGCTGTCGCCAGAGACGCGGCCCTACCGGAAAATGCTTCGCAGGCTGGCGCGGCGGCGCCACGTGTGCGCCGGTGGCGCCGAGGCTGATGGCCGACGGAAAGCCCGCAGCCCCACGGGCTGTGGGGCCACGCGAGCGGCTGCCAAAGAGCTTTCCAATGAGGCACGGCTTTCCCTCCTGGCTCTTCGGGCGTGGGAGCTGTCGCCAGAGCCGCGGCCCTACCGGAAAATGCTTCGCAGGCTGGCGCGGCGGCGCCACGTGGGCACTGGTGTCGCCGAGGCTGACGGCCGCCGAAAAGCCCGCAGCCCCACGGGCTGTGGGGCCACGCGAGCGGCTGCCAAAGAGCTTTCCAACGAGGCACGGCTTTCCCTCCTGGCTCTTCGGGCGTGGGAGCTGTCGCCAGAGCCGCGGCCCCACCAGTAACCGCTTTGCAGGCTGGCGCGGCGGCGCCACGTGGTCGCAGGTGTCGCCGAGGCTCATGGCCGCCGGAAAGCCCGCAGCCCCACGGGCTGTGGGGCCACTCGAGCAGCTGCCAAAGAGATTTCCAACGAGGCACGGCTTTCCCTCCTGGCTCTTCGGGCGTGGGAGCTGTCGCCAGAGCCGCGGCCCTACCGGAAAATGCTTCGCAGGCTGGCGCGGCGGCGCCACGTGGGCACTGGTGTCGCCGAGGCTGACGGCCGCCGAAAAGCCCGCAGCCCCACGGGCTGTGGGGCCACGCGAGCGGCTGCCAAAGAGCTTTCCAACGAGGCACGGCTTTCCCTCCTGGCTCTTCGGGCGTGGGAGCTGTCGCCAGAGCCGCGGCCCTACCGGAAAATGCTTCGCAGGCTGGCGCGGCGGCGCCACGTGGTCGCAGGTGTCGCCGAGGCTGATGGCCGCCGGAAAGCCCGCAGCCCCACGGGCTGTGGGGCCATGCAAACGGCTGCCTAAGAGCTTTCCAACGAGGCACAGCTTTCCCTCCTGGCTCTTCGGGCGTGGGAGCTGTCGCCAGAGCCGCGGCCCTACCGGAAAATGCTTCGCACGCTGGCGCGGCGGCGCCACGTGGGCGCAGGTGTCGCCGAGGCTGACGGCCGCCGGAAAGCCCGCAGCCCCACGGGCTGTGGGGCCACGCGAGCGGCTGCCAAAGAGCTTTCCAAGGAGGCACGGCTTTCCCTCCTGGCTCTTCGGGCGTGGGAGCTGTCGCCAGAGCTGCGGCCCTACCGGAAAATGCTTCGCAGGCTGGCGCGGCGGCGCCACGTGGGCACTGGTGTCGCCGAGGCTGACGGCCGCCGAAAAGCCCGCAGCCCCACGGGCTGTGGGGCCACGCGAGCGGCTGCCAAAGAGCTTTCCAACGAGGCACGGCTTTCCCTCCTGGCTCTTCGGGCGTGGGAGCTGTCGCCAGAGCCGCGGCCCTACCGGAAAATGCTTCGCAGGCTGGCACGGCGGCGCCACGTGGGCGCCGGTGTCGCCGAGGCTGACGGCCGCCGAAAAGCCCGCAACCCCATGGGCTGTGGGGCCACGCGAGCGGCTGCCAAAGAGCTTTCCAACGAGGCACGGCTTTCCCTCCTGGCTCTTCGGGCGTGGGAGCTGTCGCCAGAACCGTGGCCCTACCGGAAAATGCTTCGCAGGCTGGCGCGGCGTCGCCACGTGGGCGCCGGTGGCGCTGAGGCTGACGGCTGCCGGAAGGCCCGCAGCCCCACGGGCTCTGGGGCCACGCGAGCGGCTGCCAAAGAGCTTTCCAACGAGGCACGGCTTTCCCTCCTGGCTCTTCGGGTGGGGGAGCTGTCACCAGAGCCGCGGCCCTACCGGAAAATGCTTCGCAGGCTGGCGCGGCGGCGCCACGTGGGCGCCGGTGGCGCCGAGGCTGACGGCCGCCGGAAAGCCCGCAGCCCCACGGGCTGTGGGGCCACGCGAGCGGCTGCCAAAGAGCTTTCCAACGAGGCACGGCTTTCCCTCCTGGCTCTTCGGGCGTGGGTGCTGTCGCCAGAGATGCGGCCCTACCGGAAAATGCTTCGCAGGCTGGCGCGGCGGCGCCACGTGGGCGCCGGTGTCGCCGAGGCTGACGGCCGCCAGAAACCCCGCAGCCCCACGGGATGTAGGACCACGCGAGCAGCTGCCAAAGAGCTTTCCCACGAGGCACGGCTTTCCCTCCTGGCTCTTCGGGTGGGGGAGCTCACGCCAGAGCCGCGGTCCTACCGGAAAATGCTTCGCAGGCTGGCACGGCGGCGCCACGTGTGCCCTGGTGTCGCCGAGGCTGATGGCCGCCGGAAAGCCCGCAGCCCCACGGGCTATGGGGCCATGCGAGCGGCTGCCAAAGAGCTTTCCAACGAGGCACGGCTTTCCCTCCTGGCTCTTCGGGCGTGGAAGCTGTCGCCACAGCCGCGGCCCTACTCGAAAATGCTTCGCAGGCTGGCGCGGCGGCGCCACGTGGGCGCAGGTGTCGCCGAGGCTGACGGCCGCCGGAAAGCCCGCAGCCCCACGGGCTGTGGGGCCACGCGAGCAGCTGCCAAAGAGCTTTCCAACGAGGCACGGCTTTCCCTCCTGGCTCTTCGGGCGTGGGAGCTGTCGCCAGAGCCGCGGCCCTACCGGAAAATGCTTCGCAGGCTGGCGCGGCGGCGCAACGTGGTCGCAGGTGTCGCCGAGGCTGACGGCCGCCGGAAAGCCCGCAGGCCCACGGGCTGTGGGGCCACGCGAGCGGCTACCAAAGAACTTTCCAACGAGGCACGGCTTTCCCTCCTGGCTCTTCGGGCGTGGGAGCTGTCGCCAGAGCCGCGGCCCTACCGGAAAATGCTTCGCAGGCTGGCGCGGCGGCGCCACGTGGTCGCAGGTGTCGCCGAGGCTGATGGCCGCCGGAAAGCCCGCAGCCCCACGGGCTGTGGGGCCACTCGAGCAGCTGCCAAAGAGATTTCCAACGAGGCACGGCTTTCCCTCCTGGCTCTTCGGGCGTGGGAGCTGTCGCCAGAGCCGCAGCCCTACCGGAAAATGCTTCGCAGGCTGTCGCGGCGGCGCCACGTGGGCACTGGTGTCGCCGAGGCTGACGGCCGCCGAAAAGCCCGCAGCCCCACGGGCTGTGGGGCCACGCGAGCGGCTGCCAAAGAGCTTTCCAACGAGGCATGGCTTTCCCTCCTGGCTCTTCGGGCGTGGGAGCTGTCGCCAGAGCCGCGGCCCTACCGGAAAATGCTTCGCAGGCTGGCGCGGCGGCGCCACGTGGTCGCAGGTGTCGCCGAGGCTGATGGCCGCCGGAAAGCCCGCAGCCCCACGGGCTGTGGGGCCACGCGAGCAGCTGCCAAAGAGCTTTCAAACGAGGCACAGCTTTCCCTCCTGGCTCTTCGGGCGTGGGAGCTGTCGCCAGAGCCGCGGTCCTACCGGAAAATACTTCGCAGGCTGGCGCGGCGGCGCCACGTGGGCACTGGTGTCGCCGAGGCTGACGGCCGCCGAAAAGCCCGCAGCCCCACGGGCTGTGGGGCCACGCGAGCGGCTGCCAAAGAGCTTTCCAAGGAGGCACGGCTTTCCCTCCTGGCTCTTCGGGCGTGGGAGCTGTCGCCAGAGCCGCGGCCCTACCGGAAAATGCTTTGCAGGCTGGCGCTGCAGCGCCACGTGGGCGCCGGTGTCGCCGAGGCTGACAGCCGCCGGAAAGCCCGCAGCCCCATGGGCTGTGGGGCCACGCGAGCGGCTGCCAAAGAGCTTTCCAACGAGGCACGGCTTTCCCTCCTGGCTCTTCTTGCGTGGGAGCTGTCGCCAGAGCCGCGGCCCTACCAGAAAATGCTTCGCAGGCTGGCGCGGCGGCGCCATGTGGTCGTAGGTGTCGCCACGGCTGACGGCCGCCGGAAAGCCCACAGCCCCACGGGCTGTGGGGCCACGCGAGCGGCTGCCAAAGAGCTTTCCAAGGAGGCACGGCTTTCCCTCCTGGCTCTTCGGGCGTGGGAGCTGTCGCCAGAGCCGCGGCCCTACCGGAAAATGCTTTGCAGGCTGGCACGGCGGCGCCACGTGGGCGCCGTTGTCGCCGAGTCTGACGGCCGCCGGAAAGCCCACAGCCCCACAGGCTGTGGGGCCACGCGAGCGGCTGCCAAAGAGCTTTCCAACGAGGCATGGCTTTCCCTCCTGGCTCTTCGGGCGTGGGAGCTGTCGCCAGAGCCGCGGCCCTACCGGAAAATGCTTCGCAGGCTGGCGCGGGGGCGCCATGTGGGCACCGGTGTCGCCGAGGCTGACGGCCGCCGGAAAGCCCGCAGCCCCACGGGCTGTGGGGCCACGCGAGCGGCTGCCAAAGAGCTTTCCAACGAGGCACGGCTTTCCCTCCTGGCTCTTCGGGTGTGGGAGCTGTCGCCAGAGCCGCGGCCCTACCGGAAAATGCTTCGCAGGCTGGCGCGGCGGCGCCAAGTAGTCGCAGGTGTCGCCAAGGCTGACGGCCGCCGGAAAGCCCGCAGCCCCACGGGCTGTGGGGCCACGCGAGCGGCTGCCAAAGAGCTTTCCAACGAGGCACGGCTTTCCCTCCTGGCTCTTCGGGCGTGGGAGCTGTCGCCAGAGCCGCGGCCCTACAGGAAAATGCTTCGCAGGCTGGCGCAGCGGCGCCACGTGGGCGCCATTGTCGCCGAGGCTGACGGCGGCCATAAAGCCCGCAGCCCCACGGGCTGTGGGGCCACGCGAGCGGCTGCCAAAGAGCTTTCCAAGGAGGCACGGCTTTCCCTCCTGGCTCTTCGGGCGTGGGAGCTGTCGCCAGAGCCGCGGCCCTACCGGAAAATGCTTTGCAGGCTGGCGCTGCAGCGCCACGTGGGCGCCGGTGTCGCCGAGGCTGACAGCCGCCGGAAAGCCCGCAGCCCCATGGGCTGTGGGGCCACGCGAGCGGCTGCCAAAGAGCTTTCCAACGAGGCACGGCTTTCCCTCCTGGCTCTTCTTGCGTGGGAGCTGTCGCCAGAGCCGCGGCCCTACCGGAAAATGCTTCGCAGGCTGGCGTGGCGGTGCCAAGTGGTCGTAGGTGTCGCCACGGCTGACGGCCGCCGGAAAGCCCGCAGCCCCACGGGCTGTGGGGCCACGCGAGCGGCTGCCAAAGAGCTTTCCAACGAGGCACGGCTTTCCCTCCTGGCTCTTCGGGCGTGGGAGCTGTCGCCAGAGCCGCGGCCCTACCGGAAAATGCTTTGCAGGCTGGCGTCGCGGCGCCATGTGGGCGCCGGTGTCGCCGAGGCTGACAGCCGCCGGAAAGCCCACAGCCCCATGGGCTGTGGGGCCACGCGAGCGGCTGCCAAAGAGCTTTCCAACGAGGCACGGCTTTCCCTCCTGGCTCTTCTTGCGTGGGAGCTGTCGCCAGAGCCGCGGCCCTACCAGAAAATGCTTCGCAGGTTGGCGCGGCGGCGACATGTGGTCGTAGGTGTCGCCGAGGCTGACGGCCGCCGAAAAGCCCGCAGCCCAACGGGCTGTGGGGCCACGCGAGCGGCTGCCAAAGAGCTTTCCAAGGAGGCACGGCTTTCCCTCCTGGCTCTTCGGGCGTGGGAGCTGTCGCCACAGCCGCGGCCCTACCGGAAAATGCTTCGCAGGCTGGCGCGGCGGCGCCACGTGGGCGCCGGTGGTGCCGAGGCTGACGGCCGCCGGAAAGCCCGCAGCCCCACGGGCTGTGGGGCCACGCGAGCGGCTGCCAAAGAGCTTTCCAAGGAGGCACGGCTTTCCCTCCTGGCTCTTCGGGCGTGGGAGCTGTCGCCAGAGCCGCGGCCCTACCGGAAAATGCTTCGCAGGCTGGCGCGGCGGCGCCACGTGGGCGCCGTTGTCACCGAGGCTGATGGCCGCCGGAAAGCCCGCAGCCCCACGGGCTGTGGGGCCACGCGAGCGGCTGCCAAAGAGCTTTCCAACGAGGCACGGCTTTCCCTCCTGGCTCTTCGGGCGTGGGAGCTGTCGCCAGAGCCGCAGCCCTACCGGATAATGCTTCACAGCCTGGCGCCGCAGCGCCACGTGGGCACCGGTGTCGCCCAGGCTGACGGCTGACGGAAAGCCCGCAGCCCCACGGGCTGTGGGGCCACGCGAGCGGCTGCCAAAGAGCTTTCCAAGGAGGCACGGCTTTCCCTCCTGGCTCTTCGGGCGTGGGAGCTGTCGCCAGAGCCGCGGCCCTACCGGAAAATGCTTCGCAGGCTGGCGCGGCGGCGCCATGTGGGCTCCGGTGTCGCCGAGGCTGATGGCCGCCGGAAAGCCCACAGCCCCACGGGCTGTGGGGCCACGCGAGCGGCTGCCAAAGAGCTTTCCAAGGAGGCACGGCTTTCCCTCCTGGCTCTTCGGGCGTGGGAGCTGTCGCCAGAGCCGCGGCCCTACCAGAAAATGCTTCGCAGGCTGGCACGGCGGCGCCACGTGGGCGCCGATGGCGCCGAGGCTGACGGCCGCGGGAAAGCCCGCAGCCCCACGGGCTGTGGGGCCACGCGAGCGGCTGCCAAAGAGCTTTCCAACGAGGCACAGCTTTCCCTCCTGGCTCTTCGGGCGTGGGAGCTGTCGCCAGAGACGCGGCCCTACCGGAAAATGCTTTGCAGGCTGGCGCGGCGGCAACACGTGGGCGCCGGTGTCACCGAGGCTGACGGCCGCCGGAAAGCCCGCAGCCCAACGGGCTGTGGGGCCACGCGAGCGGTTGCCAAAGATCTTTCCAATGAGGCACGGCTTTCCCTCCTGGCTCTTCGGGTGTGGGAGCTTTCGCCAGAGCCGCGGCCCTACCGGAAAATGCTTCGCAGGCTGGCCTGGCGACGCCACGTGGTCGCAGGTGTCGCCAAGGCTGACGGCCGCCAGAAAGCCCGCAGCCCCACGGGCTGTGGGGCCACGCGAGCGGCTGCCAAAGAGCTTTCCAACGAGGCACGGCTTTCCCTCCTGGCTCTTCGGTCTTGGGAGCTGTCGCCAGAGCCGCGGCCCTACCGGAAAATGCTTCGCAGGCTGGCGCGGCGGCACCACCTGGTCGCAGGTGTCACCGAGGCTGACGGCCGCCGGAAAGCCCGCAGCACCACGGGCTGTGGGGCCACACGAGCGGCTGCCAAAGAGCTTTCCAACGAGGCACGGCTTTCCCTCCTGGCTCTTCGGGCGTGGGAGCTGTCGCCAGAGCCGCGGCCCTACCGGAAAATGCTTCGCAGGCTGGCACCGCAGCGCCACGTGGGCACTTGTGTCGCCGAGGCTGACGGCCGCTGGAAAGCCCGCAGCCCCACGGGCTGTGGGGCCATGCAAGCGGCTGCCAAAGAGCTTTCCAACGAGGCACGGCTTTCCCTCCTGGCTCTTCGGGCGTGGGAGCTGTCGCCAGAGCCGCGGCCCTACCGGAAAATGCTTTGCAGGCTGGCGCGGCGGCGCCACGTGGGCGCCGGTGTCGCCGAGGCTGATTGCTGCCGGAAACCCCGCAGCCCCACGGGGTGTGGGGCCACGCGAGCGGCTGCCAAAGAGCTTTCCAACGAGGCACGGCTTTCCCTCCTGGCTCTTCGGGCGTGGGAGCTGTTGCCAGAGCCGCGGCCCTACCGGAAAATGCTTCGCAGGCTGGCGCCGCAGCGCCACGTGGGCACCGGTGTCGCCGAGTCTGACGGCTGACGGAAAGCCCGCAGCCCCACGGGCTGTGGGGCCACGCAAGCGGCTGCCAAAGAGCTTTCCAAGGAGGCACGGCTTTCCCTCCTGGCTCTTCGGGCGTGGGAGCTGTCGCCAGAGCCGCGGCCCTACCGGAAAATGCTTCGCAGGCTGGCACCGCAGCGCCACGTGGGCACTTGTGTCGCCGAGGCTGACGGCCGCTGGAAAGCCCGCAGCCCCACGGGCTGTGGGGCCATGCAAGCGGCTGCCAAAGAGCTTTCCAACGAGGCACGGCTTTCCCTCCTGGCTCTTCGGGCGTGGGAGCTGTCGCCAGAGCCGCAGCCCTACCGGAAAATGCTTCGCAGGCTGGCGCGGCGGCGCCACGTGGGTGCCGGTGTCGCCGAGGCTGATGGCCGCCGGAAAGCCCGCAGCCCCACGGGCTGTGGGGCCACGCGAGCGGCTGCCAAGGAGCTTTCCAACGAGGCACGGCTTTCCCTCCTGGCTCTTCGGGCGTGGGAGCTGTCGCCAGAGCCGCGGTCCTACCGGAAAATACTTCGCAGGCTGGCGCGGCGGCGCCACGTGGGCGCTGGTGTCGCCGAGGCTAATGGCCGCCGGAAAGCCCGCAGCCCCACGGGCTGTGGGGCCACGCGAGCGGCTGCCAAAGAGCTTTCCAACGAGGCACGGCTTTCCCTCCTGGCTCTTCGGGCGTGGGAGCTGTCGCCAGAGCCGCGGCCCTACCGGAAAATGCTTCGCAGGCTGGCGCTGCGGCGCCACGTGGTCGCTGGTGTCGCCGAGGCTTTCGGCCGCCGGAAAGCCCGCAGCCCCAGGGGATGTTGGGCCACGTGAGCGGCTGCCAAAGAGCTTTCCAATGAGGCACGGCTTTCCCTCCTGGCTCTTCGGGTGTGGGAGCTGTCGCCAGAGCCGCGGCCCTACCGGAAAATGCTTCGCAGGCTGGCCTGGCGGCGCCACGTGGGCGCCGCTGTCACCGAGGCTGATGGCTGCCGGAAAGCCCGCAGCCCCACGGGCTGTGGGGCCACGCGAGCGGCTGCCAAAGAGCTTTCCAACGAGGCATGGCTTTCCCTCCTGCCTCTTCGGGCGTGGGAGCTGTCGCCAGAGCCGCAGCCCTACCGGAAAATGCTTCGCAGGCTGGCGCGGCGGCGCCACGTGGGCGCCGATGGCGCCGAGGCTGACGGCCGCCGCAAAGCCCGCAGCCCCACGGGCTGTGGGGCCACGCGAGCGGCTGCCAAAGAGCTTTCCAAGGAGGCACGGCTTTCCCTCCTGGCTCTTCGGGCGTGGGAGCTGTCGCCACAGCCGCGGCCCTACCGGAAAATGCTTCGCAGGCTGGCACGGCGGCGCCACGTGGGCGCCGGTGTCGCCGAGGCTGACGGCCGCCGGAAAGCCCGCAGCCCCACGGGCTGTGGGGCCACGCGAGCGGCTGCCAAAGAGCTTTCCAAGGAGGCACGGCTTTCCCTCCTGGCTCTTCGGGCGTGGGAGCTGTCGCCAGAGCCGCGGCCCTACCGGAAAATGCTTCGCAGGCTGGCACGGCGGCGCCACGTGGGCGCCGGTGTCGCCGAGGCTGACGGCCGCCGGAAAGCCCGCAGCCCCACGGGCTGTGGGGCCACACGAGCGGCTGCCAAAGAGCTTTCCAAGGAGGCACGGCTTTCCCTCCTGGCTCTTCGGGCGTGGGAGCTGTCGCCAGAGCCGCGGCCCTACCGGAAAATGCTTCACAGGCTAGCGCGGCGGCGCCACGTGGTCGCAGGTGTCGCCAAGGCTGACGGCCGCCAGAAAGCCCGCAGCCCCACGGGCTGTGGGGCCACGCAAGCGGCTGCCAAAGAGCTTTCCAACGAGGCACGGCTTTCCCTCCTGGCTCTTCGGGCGTGGGAGCTGTCGCCAGAGCCGCGGCCCTACCGGAAAATGCTTCGCAGGCTGGCACCGCAGCGCCACGTGGGCACTTGTGTCGCCGAGGCTGACGGCCGCTGGAAAGCCCGCAGCCCCACGGGCTGTGGGGCCATGCAAGCGGCTGCCAAAGAGCTTTCCAACGAGGCACGGCTTTCCCTCCTGGCTCTTCGGGCGTGGGAGCTGTCGCCAGAGCCGCAGCCCTACCGGAAAATGCTTCGCAGGCTGGCGCGGCGGCGCCACGTGGGCACCGGTGTCGCCGAGGCTGACGGCCGCCGGAAAGCCCGCAGCCCCACGGGCTGTGGGGCCACGCGAGCGGCTGCCAAAGAGCTTTCCAACGAGGCACGGCTTTCCCTCCTGGCTCTTCGGGCGTGGGAGCTGTCGCCAGAGCCGCGGCCCTACCGGAAAATGCTTTGCAGGCTGGCGCGGCGGCGCCACGTGGGCGCCGGTGTCGCCGAGGCTGATTGCTGCCGGAAACCCCGCAGCCCCACGGGGTGTGGGGCCACGCGAGCGGCTGCCAAAGAGCTTTCCAACGAGGCACGGCTTTCCCTCCTGGCTCTTCGGGCGTGGGAGCTGTTGCCAGAGCCGCGGCCCTACCGGAAAATGCTTCGCAGGCTGGCGCCGCAGCGCCACGTGGGCACCGGTGTCGCCGAGTCTGACGGCTGACGGAAAGCCCGCAGCCCCACGGGCTGTGGGGCCACGCAAGCGGCTGCCAAAGAGCTTTCCAACGAGGCACGGCTTTCCCTCCTGGCTCTTCGGGCGTGGGAGCTGTCGCCAGAGCCGCGGCCCTACCGGAAAATGCTTTGCAGGCTGGCGTGGCGGCGTCAATTGGGCGCTGGTGTCGCCGAGGCTGATGGCCGCCGGAAAGCCCGCAGCCCCACGGGCTGTGGGGCCACGCGAGCGGCTGCCAAAGAGCTTTCCAACGAGGCACGGCTTTCCCTCCTGGCTCTTCGGGCATGGGAGCTGTCGCCAGAGCCGCGGCCCTACCGGAAAATGCTTCGCAGGCTGGCGCGGCGGCACCACGTGGTCGCAGGTGTCACCGAGGCTGACGGCCGCCGGAAAGCCCGCAGCCCCACGGGCTGTGGGGCCACGCGAGCGGCTGCCAAAGAGCTTTCCAACGAGGCACGGCTTTCCCTCCTGGCTCTTCGGGCGTGGGAGCTGTCGCCAGAGCAGCAGCCCTACCAGAAAATGCTTCGCAGGCTGGCACGGCGGCGCCACGTGTGCCCTGGTGTCGCCGAGGCTGACGGCCGCCGGAAAGCCCGCAGCCCCACGGGCTGTGGGGCCACACGAGCGGCTGCCAAAGAGCTTTCCAAGGAGGCACGGCTTTCCCTCCTGGCTCTTCGGGCGTGGGAGCTGTCGCCAGAGCCGCGGCCCTACCGGAAAATGCTTCACAGGCTAGCGCGGCGGCGCCACGTGGTCGCAGGTGTCGCCAAGGCTGACGGCCGCCAGAAAGCCCGCAGCCCCACGGGCTGTGGGGCCACGCGAGCGGCTGCCAAAGAGCTTTCCAACGAGGCACGGCTTTCCCTCCTGGCTCTTCGGGCGTGGGAGCTGTCGCCAGAGCCGCGGCCCTACCGGAAAATGCTTCGCAGGCTGGCACCGCAGCGCCACGTGGGCACTTGTGTCGCCGAGGCTGACGGCCGCTGGAAAGCCCGCAGCCCCACGGGCTGTGGGGCCATGCAAGCGGCTGCCAAAGAGCTTTCCAACGAGGCACGGCTTTCCCTCCTGGCTCTTCGGGCGTGGGAGCTGTCGCCAGAGCCGCAGCCCTACCGGAAAATGCTTCGCAGGCTGGCGCGGCGGCGCCACGTGGGCACCGGTGTCGCCGAGGCTGACGGCCGCCGGAAAGCCCGCAGCCCCACGGGCTGTGGGGCCACGCGAGCGGCTGCCAAAGAGCTTTCCAACGAGGCACGGCTTTCCCTCCTGGCTCTTCGGGCGTGGGAGCTGTCGCCAGAGCCGCGGCCCTACCGGAAAATGCTTTGCAGGCTGGCGTGGCGGCGTCAATTGGGCGCTGGTGTCGCCGAGGCTGATGGCCGCCGGAAAGCCCGCAGCCCCACGGGCTGTGGGGCCACGCGAGCGGCTGCCAAAGAGCTTTCCAACGAGGCACGGCTTTCCCTCCTGGCTCTTCGGGCGTGGCAGCTGTCGCCAGAGCCGCGGCCCTACCGGAAAATGCTTCGCAGGCTGGCGCGGCGGCACCACGTGGTCGCAGGTGTCACCGAGGCTGACGGCCGCCGGAAAGCCCGCAGCCCCACGGGCTGTGGGGCCACGCGAGCGGCTGCCAAAGAGCTTTCCAACGAGGCACGGCTTTCCCTCCTGGCTCTTCGGGCGTGGGAGCTGTCGCCAGAGCAGCAGCCCTACCAGAAAATGCTTCGCAGGCTGGCGCGGCGGCGCCACGTGGGCACTTCTGTCGCCGATGCTGACGGCCGCCGGAAAGCCCGCAGCCCCACGGGCTGTGGGGCCACGCGAGCGGCTGCCAAAGAGCTTTCCAACGAGGCACGGCTTTCCCTCCTGGCTCTTCGGGCGTGGGAGCTGTCGCCACAGCCGCGGCCCTACCGGAAAATGCTTCGCAGGCTGGCGCAGCGGTGCCATGTGGGCGCCGGTGGCGCTGAGGCTGACGGCCGCCGGAAAGCCCGCAGCCCCAGGGGCTGTTGCGCCACGCGAGCGGCTGCCAAAGAGCTTTCCAACGAGGCACGGCTTTCCCTCCTGGCTCTTCGGGCGTGGGAGCTGTCGCCAGAGCCGCGGCCCTACCGGAAAATGCTTCGCAGGCTGGCGCGGCGGCACCACGTGGGCGCCGGTGTCGCCGAGGCTGATGGCCGCCGGAAAGCCCGCAGCCCCACGGACTGTGGGGCCACGCGAGCGGCTGCGAAAGAGCTTTCCAACGAGGCACGGCTTTCCCTCCTGGCTCTTCGGGCGTGGGAGCTGTCGCCAGAGCCGCGGCCCTACCGGAAAATGCTTCGCAGGCTGGCCTGGCGGCGCCACGTGGGCACTGGTGTCGCCAAGGCTTTCGGCCGCCGGAAAGCCCGCAGCCCCACGGGCTGTGGGGCCACGTGAGCGGCTGCCAAAGAGCTTTCCAACGAGGCACGGCTTTCCCTCCTGGCTCTTCGGGCGTGGGAGCTGTCGCCAGAGCCGCGGCCCTACCGGAAAATGCTTTGCAGGCTGGCGCGGCGGCGCCACGTGGGCGCCGGTGTCGCCGAGGCTGATGGCCGCCGGAAAGCCCGCAGCCCCACGGGCTGTGGGGCCACGCGAGCGGCTGCCAAAGAGCTTTCCAACGAGGCACGGCTTTCCCTCCTGGCTCTTCGGGCGTGGGAGCTGTCGCCAGAGCCGCGGTCCTACCGGAAAATACTTCGCAGGCTGGCGCGGCGGCGCCACGTGGGCGCCGGTGTCGCCGAGGCTGACGGCCGCCGGAAAGCCCGCAGCCCCACGGGCTGTGGGGCCACGCGAGCGGCTGCCAAAGAGCTTTCCAACGAGGCACGGCTTTCCCTCCTGGCTCTTCGGGCGTGGGAGCTGTCGCCAGAGACGCGGCCCTACCGGAAAATTCTTTGCAGGCTGGCACGGCGGCGCCACGTGGGCGCCGGTGTCGCAGAGGCTGATGGCCGCCGGAAAGCCCGCAGCCCCACGGGCTGTGGGGCCACGCGAGCGGCTGCCAAGGAGCTTTACAACGAGGCACGGCTTTCCCTCCTGGCTCTTCGGGCGTGGGAGCTGTCGCCAGAGCCGCGGTCCTACCGGAAAATACTTCGCAGGCTGGCGCGGCGGCGCCACGTGGGCGCCTATGGCGCCGAGGCTGACGGCCGCCGGAAAGCCCGCAGCCCCACGGGCTGTGGGGCCACGCGAGCGGCTGCCAAAGAGCTTTCCAACGAGGCACGGCTTTCCCTCCTGGCTCTTCGGGCGTGGGAGCTGTCGCCAGAGCCGCGGTCCTACCGGAAAATACTTCGTAGCCTGGCGCGGCGGCGCCACGTGGGCGCCGGTGTCGCCGAGGCTGACGGCCGCCGGAAAGCCCGCAGCCCCACGGGCTGTGGGGCCACGCGAGCGGCTGCCAAAGAGCTTTCCAACGAGGCACGGCTTTCCCTCCTGGCTCTTCGGGCGTGGGAGCTGTCGCCAGAGCCACGGCCCTACCGGAAAATTCTTTGCAGGCTGGCACGGCGGCGCCACGTGGGCGCCGGTGTCGCAGAGGCTGATGGCCGCCGGAAAGCCCGCAGCCCCACGGGCTGTGGGGCCACGCGAGCGGCTGCCAAAGAGCTTTCCAACGAGGCACGGCTTTCCCTCCTGGCTCTTCGGGCGTGGGAGCTGTTGCCAGAGCCGCGGCCCTACCGGAAAATGCTTCGCAGGCTGGCGCGGCGGCGCCACGTGGCCGCCGGTGTCGCCGAGGCTGATGGCCGCCGGAAAGCCCGCAGCCCCACGGGCTGTGGGGCCACGCGAGCGTCTGCTAAAGAGCTTTCCGACGAGGCACGGCTTTCCCTCCTGGCTCTTCGGGCGTGGGAGCTGTCGCCAGAGCCGCGGCCCTACCGGAAAATGCTTCGCAGGCTGGCGCGGCGGCACCACGTGGGCGCCGGTGGCGCCGAGGCTGACGGCCGCCGGAAAGCCCGCAGCCCCACGGGCTGTGGGGCCACGCGAGCAGCTGCCAAAGAGCTTTCCAACGAGGCACGGCTTTCCCTCCTGGCTCTTCGGGCGTGGGAGCTGTCGCCAGAGCCGCGGCCCTACCGGAAAATGCTTCGCAGGCTGGCGCGACGGCGCCACGTGGGCGCCGATGGCGCCGAGGCTGACGGCCGCCGGAAAGCCCGCAGCCCCACGGGCTGTGGGGCCACGTGAGCGGCTGCCAAAGAGCTTTCCAACGAGGCACGGCTTTCCCTCCTGGCTCTTCGGGCGTGGGAGCTGTCGCCAGAGCCGCGGCCCTACCGGAAAATGCTTCGCAGGCTGGCGCGGCGGCGCCACGTGGGCGCCGGTGTCGCCGAGGCTGATGGCCGCCGGAAAGCCCGCAGCCCCACGGGCTGTGGGGCCACGCGAGCGGCTGCCAAAGAGCTTTCCAACGAGGCACGGCTTTCCCTCCTGGCTCTTCGGGCGTGGGAGCTGTCGCCAGAGCCGCGGTCCTACCGGAAAATACTTCGTAGCCTGGCGCGGCGGCGCCACGTGGGCGCCGGTGTCGCCGAGGCTGACGGCCGCCGGAAAGCCCGCAGCCCCACGGGCTGTGGGGCCACGCGAGCGGCTGCCAAAGAGCTTTCCAACGAGGCACGGCTTTCCCTCCTGGCTCTTCGGGCGTGGGAGCTGTCGCCAGAGCCACGGCCCTACCGGAAAATTCTTTGCAGGCTGGCACGGCGGCGCCACGTGGGCGCCGGTGTCGCAGAGGCTGATGGCCGCCGGAAAGCCCGCAGCCCCACGGGCTGTGGGGCCACGCGAGCGGCTGCCAAGGAGCTTTACAACGAGGCACGGCTTTCCCTCCTGGCTCTTCGGGCGTGGGAGCTGTCGCCAGAGCCGCGGTCCTACCGGAAAATACTTCGCAGGCTGGCGCGGCGGCGCCACGTGGGCGCCTATGGCGCCGAGGCTGACGGCCGCCGGAAAGCCCGCAGCCCCACGGGCTGTGGGGCCACGCGAGCGGCTGCCAAAGAGCTTTCCAACGAGGCACGGCTTTCCCTCCTGGCTCTTCGGGCGTGGGAGCTGTCGCCAGAGCCACGGCCCTACCGGAAAATGCTTCGCAGGCTGGCGCGGCGGCGCCATGTGGGCGCCGGTGTCGCCGAGGCTGATGGCCGCCGGAAAGCCCGCAGCCCCACGGGCTGTGGGGCCATGCGAGCGGCTGCCAAAGAGCTTTCCAACGAGGCACGGCTTTCCCTCCTGGCTCTTCGGGCGTGGGAGCTGTCGCCAGAGCCGCGGCCCTACCGGAAAATGCTTCACAGGCTGGTGCGACGGCGCCACGTGGGCGCCGATGGCGCCGAGGCTGACGGCCGCCGGAAAGCCCGCAGCCCCACGGGCTGTGGGGCCACGCGAGCGGCTGCCAAAGAGCTTTCCAACGAGGCACGGCTTTCCCTCCTGGCTCTTCGGGCGTGGGAGCTGTCGCCAGAGCCGCGGCCCTACCGGAAAATGCTTCGCAGGCTGGCGCGGCGGCGCCACGTGGGCGCCGATGGCGCCGAGGCTGACGGCCGCCGGAAAGCCCGCAGCCCCACGGGCTGTGGGGCCACGTGAGCGGCTGCCAAAGAGCTTTCCAACGAGGCACGGCTTTCCCTCCTGGTTCTTCGGGCGTGGGAGCTGTCGCCAGAGCCGCGGCCCTACCGGAAAATGCTTCGCAGGCTGGCGCGGCGGCGCCACGTGGGTGCCGGTGTCGCCGAGGCTGATGGCCGCCGGAAAGCCCGCAGCCCCACGGGCTGTGGGGCCACGCGAGCGGCTGCCAAGGAGCTTTCCAACGAGGCACGGCTTTCCCTCCTGGCTCTTCGGGCGTGGGAGCTGTCGCCAGAGCCGCGGTCCTACCGGAAAATACTTCGCAGGCTGGCGCGGCGGCGCCACGTGGGCGCTGGTGTCGCCGAGGCTAATGGCCGCCGGAAAGCCCGCAGCCCCAGGGGATGTTGGGCCACGTGAGCGGCTGCCAAAGAGCTTTCCAATGAGGCACGGCTTTCCCTCCTGGCTCTTCGGGTGTGGGAGCTGTTGCCAGAGCCGCGGCCCTACCGGAAAATGCTTCGCAGGCTGGCCTGGCGGCGCCACGTGGGCGCCGCTGTCACCGAGGCTGATGGCTGCCGGAAAGCCCGCAGCCCCACGGGCTGTGGGGCCACGCGAGCGGCTGCCAAAGAGCTTTCCATGGAGGCACGGCTTTCCCTCCTGGATCTTCGGTCTTGGGAGCTGTCGCCAGAGCCGCGGCCCTACCGGAAAATGCTTCGCAGGCTGGCGCGGCGGCGCCACGTGGGCGCCGGTGTCGCCGAGGCTGATGGCCGCCGGAAAGCCCGCAGCCCCACGGGCTGTGGGGCCACGCGAGCGCTTGCCAAAGAGCTTTCCAACGAGGCACGGCTTTCCCTCCTGGCTCTTCGGGCGTGGGAGCTGTTGCCAGAGCCGCGGCCCTACCGGAAAATGCTTCGCAGGCTGGCGCGGCGGCGCCACGTGGGCGCCGGTGTCGCCGAGGCTGATGGCCGCCGGAAAGCCCGCAGCCCCACGGGCTGTGGGGCCACGCGAGCGTCTGCTAAAGAGCTTTCCGACGAGGCACGGCTTTCCCTCCTGGCTCTTCGGGCGTGGGAGCTGTCGCCAGAGCCGCGGCCCTACCGGAAAATGCTTCGCAGGCTGGCGCGGCGGCACCACGTGGGCGCAGGTGTCGCCGAGGCTGACGGCCGCCGGAAAGCCCGCAGCCCCACGGGCTGTGGGGCCACGCGAGCGGCTGCCAAAGAGCTTTCCAACGAGGCACGGCTTTCCCTCCTGGCTCTTCGGGCGTGGGAGCTGTCGCCAGAGCCGCGGCCCTACCGGATAATGCTTCGCAGGCTGGCGCGACGGCGCCACGTGGGCGCCGATGGCGCCGAGGCTGACGGCCGCCGGAAAGCCCGCAGCCCCACGGGCTGTGGGGCCACGTGAGCGGCTGCCAAAGAGCTTTCCAAGGAGGCACGGCTTTCCCTCCTGGCTCTTCGGGCGTGGGAGCTGTCGCCAGAGCCGCGGCCCTACCGGAAAATGCTTCGCAGGCTGGCGCAGCGGCGCCATGTGGGCGCCAGTGTCGCCGAGGCTCATGGCCGCCGGAAAGCGCGCAGCCCCACGGGCTGTGGGGCCACGCGAGCGGCTGCCAAAGAGCTTTCCAATGAGGCACGGCTTTCCCTCCTGGCTCTTCGGGCGTGGGAGCTGTCGCCAGAGCCGCGGCCCTACCGGAAAATGCTTCGCAGGCTGGCGCGGCGGCGCCATGTGGGCGCCGGTGTCGCCGAGGCTGATGGCCGCCGGAAAGCCCGCAGCCCCACGGGCTGTAGGGCCACGCGAGCGGCTGCCAAAGAGCTTTCCAACGAGGCACGGCTTTCCCTCCTGGCTCTTCGGGCGTGGGAGCTGTCGCCAGAGCCACGGACCTACCGGAAAATGCTTCGCAGGCTGGCACGGCGGCGCCACGTGGGCGCCGGTGGCGCCGAGGCTGACGGCCGCCGGAAAGCCCGCAGCCCCACGGGCTGTGGGGCCACGCGAGCGGCTGCCAAAGAGCTTTCCAACGAGGCACGGCTTTCCCTCCTGCCTCTTCGGGCGTGGGAGCTGTCGCCAGAGCCGCGGCCCTACCGGAAAATGCTTCGCAGGCTGGCGCGGCGGCGCCATGTGGGCGCCGGTGTCGCCGAGGCTGATGGCCGCCGGAAAGCCCGCAGCCCCACGGGCTGTAGGGCCACGCGAGCGGCTGCCAAAGAGCTTTCCAACGAGGCACGGCTTTCCCTCCTGGCTCTTCGGGCGTGGGAGCTGTCGCCAGAGCCGCGGCCCTACCGGAAAATGCTTCGCAGGCTGGCACGGCGGCGCCACGTGGGCGCCGGTGTCGCCGAGGCTGATGGCTGCCGGAAAGCCCGCAGCCCCACGGGCTGTGGGGCCACGCGAGCGGCTGCCAAAGAGCTTTCCAAGGAGGCACGGCTTTCCCTCCTGGCTCTTCGGGCGTGGGAGCTGTCGCCAGAGCCGCGGCCCTACCGGAAAATGCTTCGCAGGCTGGCGCGGCGGCGCCACGTGGGCGCCGCCGCGCCAGAGGCTGATGGCCGCCGGAAAGCCCGCAGCCCCACGGGCTGTGGGGGCCACGCGAGCGGCTGCCAAAGAGCTTTCCAACGAGGCACGGCTTTCCCTCCTGGCTCTTCGGGCGTGGGAGCTGTCGTCAGAGCCGCGGCCCTACCGGAAAATGCTTCGCAGGCTGGCGCTGCGGCGCCACGTGGGCGCCGTTGTCGCCAAGGCTTTCGGCCGCCGGAAAGCCCGCAGCCCCACGGGCTGTGGGGCCACGCGAGCGGCTGCCAAAGAGCTTTCCAAGGAGGCACGGCTTTCCCTCCTGGCTCTTCGGGTGTGGGAGCTGTCGCCAGAGCCGCGGCCCTACCGGAAAATGCTTCGCTGGCTGGCGCGGCGGCGCCACGTGGGCGCCGGTGTCTCCGAGGCTGACGGCCGCCGGAAAGCCCGCAGCCCCACGGGCTGTGGGGCCACGTGAGCGGCTGCCAAAGAGCTTTCCAAGGAGGCACGGCTTTCCCTCCTGGCTCTTCGGGCGTGGGAGCTGTCGCCAGAGCCGCGGCCCTACCGGAAAATGCTTTGCAGGTTGGCGCGGCGGCACCACGTGGGTGCCGGTGTCGCAGAGGCTGATTGCTGCCGGAAAGACCGCAGCCCCACGGGCTGTGGGGCCACGCGAGCGGCTGCCAAAGAGCTTTCCAACGAGGCACGGCTTTCCCTCCTGGCTCTTCGGGCGTGGGAGCTGTCGCCAGAGCCACGGCCCTACCGGAAAATGCTTTGCAGGCTGGCGCCGCAGCGCCACGTGGGCGCTGGTGTCGCCGAGGCTGACGGCCGCCGGAAAGCCCGCAGCCCCACGGGCTGTGGGGCCACGCGAGCGGCTGCCAAAGAGCTTTCCAAGGAGGCACGGCTTTCCCTCCTGGCTCTTCGGGCGTGGGAGCTGTCGCCAGAGCCGCGGCCCTACCGGAAAATGCTTCGCAGGCTGGCGCGGCGGCGCCACGTGGTCGCAGGTGTCACCGAGGCTGACGGCCGCCGGAAATCCCGCAGACCCACGGGCTGTGGGGCCACGCGAGCGGCTGCCAAAGAGCTTTCCAACGAGGCACGGCTTTCCCTCCTGGCTCTTCGGGCGTGGGAGCTGTCGCCAGAGCAGCAGCCCTACCGGAAAATGCTTCACAGGCTGGCGCGGCGGCGCCACGTGGGCACTTGTGTCGCCGATGCTGACGGCCGCCGGAAAGCCCGCAGCCCCACGGGCTGTGGGGCCACGCGAGCGGCTGCCAAAGAGCTTTCCAACGAGGCACGGCTTTCCCTCCTGGCTCTTCGGGCGTGGGAGCTGTCGCCAGTGCCGCGGCCCTACCGGAAAATGCTTCGCAGGCTGGCGCGGCGGCGCCACGTGGGCGCCGGTGTCGCCGAGGCTGATGGCCGCCGGAAAGCCCGCAGCCCCACGGGCTGTAGGGCCACGCGAGCGGCTGCCAAAGAGCTTTCCCACGAGGCACGGCTTTCCCTCCTGGCTCTTCGGGCGTGGGAGCTGTCGCCAGAGCCGCGGCCCTACCGGAAAATGCTTCGCAGGCTGGCGCAGGGGCGCCATGTGGGCGCCGGTGTTGCCGAGGCTGACGGCCGCCGGAAAGCCCGCAGCCCCACGGGCTGTGGGGCCACGCGAGCGGCTGCCAAAGAGCTTTCCAACGAGGCACGGCTTTCCCTCCTGGCTCTTCGGGCGTGGGAGCTGTCGCCAGAGCCGCGGCCGTACCGGAAAATGCTTCGCAGGCTGGCGCGGTGGCACCACGTGGGCGCCGTTGTCGCCGAGGCTGACGGCCGCCGGAAAACCCGCAGCCCCACGGGCTGTGGGGCCACGCGAGCGGCTGCCAAAGAGCTTTCCAACGAGGCACGGCTTTCCCTCCTGGCTCTTCGGGCGTGGGAGCTGTCGCCAGATCCGCGGCCCTACCGGAAAATGCTTTGCAGGTTGGCGCGGCGGCGCCACGTGGGCGCCGGTGTCGCAGAGGCTGATTGCTGCCGGAAAGCCCGCAGCCCCACGGGCTGTGGGGCCACGCGAGCGGCTGCCAAAGAGCTTTCCAACGAGGCACGGCTTTCCCTCCTGGCTCTTCGGGCGTGGGAGCTGTCGCCAGAGCCGCGGCCCTACCGGAAAATGCTTTGCAGGCTGGCGCCGCAGCGCCACGTGGGCGCCGGTGTCGCCGAGGCTGATGGCCGCCGGAAAGCCCGCAGCCCCACGGGCTATGGGGCCACGCGAGCGGCTGCCAAAGAGCTTTCCAACGAGGCACGGCTTTCCCTCCTGGCTCTTCGGGCGTGGGAGCTGTCGCCAGAGCCGCGGCCCTACCGGAAAATGCTTCGCAGGCTGGCGCCGCGGCGCCACGTGGGCACTTGTGTCGCCGATGCTGACGGCTGCCGGAAAGCCCGCAGCCCCACGGGCTGTGGGGCCACGCGAGCGGCTGCCAAAGAGCTTTCCAACGAGGCACGGCTTTCCCTCCTGGCTCTTCGGGCGTGGGAGCTGTTGCCAGAGCCGCGGCCCTACCGGAAAATGCTTCGCAGGCTGGCGCGGCAGCGCCACGTGGGCGCCGGTGTCGCCGAGGCTGATGGCCGCCGGAAAGCCCGCAGCCCCACGGGCTGTGGGGCCACGCGAGCGGCTGCGAAAGAGCTTTCCAACGAGGCACGGCTTTCCCTCCTGGCTCTTCGGGCGTGGGAGCTGTCGCCAGAGCCGCGGCCCTACCGGAAAATGCTTCGCAGGCTGGCGCCGCAGCGCCACGTGTTCGCCGGTGTCGCCGAGGCTGATGGCCGCCGGAAAGCCCGCAGCCCCACGGGCTGTGGGGCCACGCGAGCGGCTGCCAAAGAGATTTCCAACGAGGCACGGCTTTCCCTCCTCGCTCTTCGGGCGTGGGAGCTGTCGCCAGAGCCGCGGCCCTACCGGAAAATGCTTTGCAGGCTGGCGCGGCGGCGCCACGTGGGCGCCGGTGTCGCCGAGGCTGATGGCCGCCGGAAAGCCCGCAGCCCCACGGGCTGTGGGGCCACGCGAGCGGCTGCCAAAGAGCTTTCCAAGGAGGCACGGCTTTCCCTCCTGGCTTTTCGGGCGTGGGAGCTGTCACCAGATCCGCGGCCCTACCGGAAAATGCTTTGCAGCTTGGCGCAGGGGCGCCACGTGGGCGCCGGTGTCGCAGAGGCTGATTGCTGCCGGAAAGCCCGCAGCCCCACGGGGTGTGGGGCCACGCGAGCGGCTGCCAAAGAGCTTTCCAACGAGGCACGGCTTTCCCTCCTGGCTCTTCGGGCGTGGGAGCTGTCGCCAGAGCCGCGGCCCTACCGGAAAATGCTTCGCAGGCTGGCGTGGCGGCGTCAATTGGGCGCTGGTGTCGCCGAGGCTGACGGCCGCCGGAAAGCCCGCAGCCCCACGGGCTGTGGGGCCACGCGAGCGGCTGCCAAAGAGCTTTCCAACGAGGCACGGCTTTCCCTCCTGGCTCTTCGGGCATGGGAGCTGTCGCCAGAGCCGCGGCCCTACCGGAAAATGCTTCGCAGGCTGGCGCGGGGGCGCCACGTGGGCACTTGTGTCGCCGATGCTGATGGCCGCCGGAAAGCCCGCAGCCCCACGGGCTGTGGGGCCACGCGAGCGGCTGCCAAAGAGCTTTCCAACGAGGCACGGCTTTCCCTCCTGGCTCTTCGGGCGTGGGAGCTGTCGCCAGAGCCGCGGCCCTACCGGAAAATGCTTCGCAGGCTGGCGCCGCGGCGCCACGTGGGCACTTGTGTCGCCGATGCTGACGGCCGCCGGAAAGCCCGCAGCCCCACGGGCTGTGGGGCCACGCGAGCGGCTGCCAAAGAGCTTTCCAACGAGGCACGGCTTTCCCTCCTGGCTCTTCGGGCGTGGGAGCTGTTGCCAGAGCCGCGGCCCTACCGGAAAATGCTTCGCAGGCTGGCGCGGCGGCGCCACGTGGGCGCCGGTGTCGCCGAGGCTGATGGCCGCGGGAAAGCCCGCAGCCCCACGGGCTGTGGGGCCACGCGAGCGGCTGCGAAAGAGCTTTCCAACGAGGCACGGCTTTCCCTCCTGGCTCTTCGGGCGTGGGAGCTGTTGCCAGAGCCGCGGCCCTACCGGAAAATGCTTCGCAGGCTGGCGCGGCGGCGCCACGTGGGCGCCGGTGTCGCCGAGGCTGATGGCCGCCGGAAAGCCCGCAGCCCCACGGGCTGTGGGGCCATGCAAGCGGCTGCCAAAGAGCTTTCCAACGAGGCACGGCTTTCCCTCCTGGCTCTTCGGGCGTGGGAGCTGTCGCCAGAGCCGCGGCCCTACCGGAAAATGCTTCGCAGGCTGGCGCGGCGGCGCCACGTGGGCGCCGGTGTCGCCGAGGCTGATGGCCGCCGGAAAGCCCGCAGCCCCACGGGCTGTGGGGCCACGCGAGCGGCTGCCAAAGAGCTTTCCAACGAGGCACGGCTTTCCCTCCTGGCTCTTCGGGCGTGGGAGCTGTCGCCACAGCCGCGGCCCTACCGGAAAATGCTTTGCAGGTTGGCGCAGGGGCGCCACGTGGGCGCCGGTGTCGCAGAGGCTGATTGCTGCCGGAAAGCCCGCAGCCCCACGGGGTGTGGGGCCACGCGAGCAGCTGCCAAAGAGCTTTCCAACGAGGCACGGCTTTCCCTCCTGGCTCTTCTTGCGTGGGAGCTGTCGCCAGAGCCGCGGCCCTACCGGAAAATGCTTCGCAGGCTGGCGTGGCGGCGTCAATTGGGCGCTGGTGTCGCCGAGGCTGACGGCCGCCGGAAAGCCCGCAGCCCCACGGACTGTGGGGCCACGCGAGCGGCTGCCAAAGAGCTTTCCAACGAGGCACGGCTTTCCCTCCTGGCTCTTCGGGCGTGGGAGCTGTCGCCAGAGCCGCAGCCCTACCGGAAAATGCTTCGCAGGCTGGCGCGGCGGCACGACGTGGTCGCAGGTGTCACCGAGGCTGACGGCCGCCGGAAAGCCCGCAGCCCCACGGGCTGTGGGGCCACGCGAGCGGCTGCCAAAGAGCTTTCCAACGAGGCACGGCTTTCCCTCCTGGCTCTTCGGGCGTGGGAGCTGTCGCCAGAGCCGCGGCCCTACCGGAAAATGCTTCGCAGGCTGGCACCGCAGCGCCACGTGTTCGCCGGTGTCACCGAGGCTGACGGCCGCTGGAAAGCCCGCAGCCCCAGGGGCTGTGGGGCCACGTGAGCGGCTGCCAAAGAGCTTTCCAACGAGGCACGGCTTTCCCTCGTGGCTCTTCGGGCGTGGGAGCTGTCGCCAGAGCCGCGGCCCTACCGGAAAATGCTTTGCAGGTTGGCGCGGCGGCGCCACGTGGGCGCCGGTGTCGCCGAGGCTGATGGCCGCCGGAAAGCCCGCAGCCCCACGGGCTGTGGGGCCACGCAAGCGGCTGCCAAAGAGCTTTCCAACGAGGCACGGCTTTCCCTCCTGGCTCTTCGGGCGTGGGAGCTGTCGCCAGAGCCGCGGCCCTACCGGAAAATGCTTTGCAGGCTGGCGCGGCGGCGCCACGTGGGCGCCGGTGTCGCCGAGGCTGATGGCCGCCGGAAAGCCCGCAGCCCCACGGGCTGTGGGGCCACGCGAGCGGCTGCCAAAGAGCTTTCCAATGAGGCACGGCTTTCCCTCCTGGCTCTTCGGGCGTGGGAGCTGTCACCAGAGACGCGGCCCTACCGGAATATGCTTTGCAGCTTGGCGCAGGGGCGCCACGTGGGCGCCGGTGTCGCAGAGGCTGATTGCTGCCGGAAAGCCCGCAGCCCCACGGGGTGTGGGGCCACGCGAGCGGCTGCCAAAGAGCTTTCCAACGAGGCACGGCTTTCCCTCCTGGCTCTTCGGGCGTGGCAGCTGTCGCCAGAGCCGCGGCCCTACCGGAAAATGCTTCGCAGGCTGGCGTGGCGGCGTCAATTGGGCGCTGGTGTCGCCGAGGCTGACGGCCGCCGGAAAGCCCACAGCCCCACGGGCTGTGGGGCCACGCGAGCGGCTGCCAAAGAGCTTTCCAACGAGGCACGGCTTTCCCTCCTGGCTCTTCGGGCGTGGGAGCTGTCGCCAGAGCCGCGGCCCTACCGGAAAATGCTTCGCAGGCTGGCGCGGCGGCACCACGTGGTCGCAGGTGTCACCGAGGCTGACGGCCGCCGGAAAGCCCGCAGCCCCACGGGCTGTGGGGCCACGCGAGCGGCTGCCAAAGAGCTTTCCAACGAGGCACGGCTTTCCCTCCTGGCTCTTCGGGCGTGGGAGCTGTCGCCAGAGCCGCGGCCCTACTGGAAAATGCTTCGCAGGCTGGCGCGGCGGCGCCACGTGGGCACTTGTGTCGCCGATGCTGACGGCCGCCGGAAAGCCCGCAGCCCCACGGGCTGTGGGGCCACGCGAGCGGCTGCCAAAGAGCTTTCCAACGAGGCACGGCTTTCCCTCCTGGCTCTTCGGGCGTGGGAGCTGTTGCCAGAGCCGCGGCCCTACCGGAAAATGCTTCGCAGGCTGGCGCGGCGGCGCCACGTGGGCGCCGGTGTCGCCGAGGCTGATGGCCGCCGGAAAGCCCGCAGCCCCACGGGCTGTGGGGCCACGCGAGCGGCTGCCAAAGAGCTTTCCAAGGAGGCACGGCTTTCCCTCCTGGCTCTTCGGGCGTGGGAGCTGTCGCCAGAGCCGCGGCCCTACCGGAAAATGCTTCGCAGGCTGGCGTGGCGGCGCCACGTGGGCGCCGTTGTCGCCGAGGCTGACGGCCGCCGGAAAGCCCGCAGCCCCACGGGCTGTGGGGCCACGCGAGCGGCTGCCAAAGAGCTTTCCAACGGGGCACGGCTTTCCCTCCTGGCTCTTCGGGCGTGGGAGCTGTCGCCAGAGCCGCGGCCCTACCGGAAAATGCTTCGCAGGCTGGCGCCGCGGCGCCACGTGGGCACTTGTGTCGCCGATGCTGATGGCCGCCGGAAAGCCCGCAGCCCCACGGGCTGTGGGGCCACGCGAGCGGCTGCCAAAGAGCTTTCCAACGAGGCACGGCTTTCCCTCCTGGCTCTTCGGGCGTGGGAGCTGTCGCCAGAGCCGCGGCCCTACCGGAAAATGCTTCGCAGGCTGGCGCCGCAGCGCCACGTGTTCGCCGGTGTCGCCGAGGCTGACGGCCGCCGGAAAGCCCGCAGCCCCACGGGCTGTGGGGCCACGTGAGCGGCTGCCAAAGAGTTTTCCAAGGAGGCACGGCTTTCCCTCCTGGCTCTTCGGGCGTGGGAGCTGTCGCCAGAGCCGCGGCCCTACCGGAAAATGCTTTGCAGGTTGGCGCGGCGGCGCCACGTGGGCGCCGGTGTCGCCGAGGCTGATGGCCGCCGGAAAGCCCGCAGCCCCACGGGCTGTGGGGCCATGCGAGCGGCTGCCAAAGAGCTTTCCAACGAGGCACGGCTTTCCCTCCTGGCTCTTCGGCCGTGGGAGCTGTCGCCAGAGCCGCGGCCCTACCGGAAAATGCTTTGCAGGCTGGCGCGGCGGCGCCACGTGTACGCCGGTGTCGCCGAGGCTGATGGCCGCCGGAAAGCCCGCAGCCCCACGGGCTGTGGGGCCACGCGAGCGGCTGCCAAAGAGCTTTCCAAGGAGGCACGGCTTTCCCTCCTGGCTTTTCGGGCGTGGGAGCTGTCACCAGAGCCGCGGCCCTACCGGAAAATGCTTTGCAGGCTGGCGCGGCGGCGCCACGTGGGCGCCGGTGTCGCCGAGGCTGATGGCCGCCGGAAAGCCCGCAGCCCCACGGGCTGTGGGGCCACGCGAGCGGCTGCCAAAGAGCTTTCCAACGAGGCACGGCTTTCCCTCCTGGCTCTTCGGGCGTGGGAGCTGTTGCCAGAGCCGCGGCCCTACCGGAAAATGCTTCGCAGGCTGGCGCGGCGGCGCCACGTGGGCGCCGGTGTTGCCAAGGCGGACGGCCGCCGGAAAGCCCGCAGCCCCACGGGCTGTGGGGCCACGTGAGCGGCTGCCAAAGAGCTTTCCAACGAGGCACGGCTTTCCCTCCTGGCTCTTCGGGCGTGGGAGCTGTCGCCAGAGCCGCGGCCGTACCGGAAAATGCTTCGCAGGCTGGCACGGTGGCGCCACGTGGGCGCCGTTGTCGCCGAGGCTGACGGCCGCCGGAAAGCCCGCAGCCCCACGGGCTGTGGGGCCACGCGAGCGGCTGCCAAAGAGCTTTCCAACGAGGCACGGCTTTCCCTCGTGGCTCTTCGGGCGTGGGAGCTGTCGCCAGAGCCGCGGCCCTACCGGAAAATGCTTTGCAGGTTGGCGCGGCGGCGCCACGTGGGCGCCGGTGTCGCAGAGGCTGATTGCTGCCGGAAAGCCCGCAGCCCCACGGGCTGTGGGGGCCACGCGAGCGGCTGCCAAAGAGCTTTCCAACGAGGCACGACTTTCCCTCCTGGCTCTTCGGGCGTGGGAGCTGTCGCCAGAGCCGCGGCCCTACCGGAAAATGCTTTGCAGGCTGGCGCCGCAGCGCCACGTGGGCGCAGTTGTCGCCGAGGCTGATGGCCGCCGGAAAGCCCGCAGCCCCACGGGCTGTGGGGCCACGCGAGCGGCTGCCAAAGAGCTTTCCAACGAGGCACGGCTTTCCCTCCTGGCTCTTCGGGCGTGGGAGCTGTCGCCAGAGCCGCGGCCCTACCGGAAAATGCTTCGCAGGCTGGCGCCGCGGCGCCACGTGGGCACTTGTGTCGCCGATGCTGACGGCCGCCGGAAAGCCCGCAGCCCCACGGGCTGTGGGGCCACGCGAGCGGCTGCCAAAGAGCTTTCCAACGAGGCACGGCTTTCCCTCCTGGCTCTTCGGGCGTGGGAGCTGTTGCCAGAGCCGCGGCCCTACCGGAAAATGCTTCGCAGGCTGGCGCGGCGGCGCCACGTGGGCGCCGGTGTCGCCGAGGCTGATGGCCGCCGGAAAGCCCGCAGCCCCACGGGCTGTGGGGCCACGCGAGCGGCTGCGAAAGAGCTTTCCAACGAGGCACGGCTTTCCCTCCTGGCTCTTCGGGCGTGGGAGCTGTCGCCAGAGCCGCGGCCCTACCGGAAAATGCTTCGCAGGCTGGCGCCGCAGCGCCACGTGTTCGCCGGTGTCGCCGAGGCTGACGGCCGCCGGAAAGCCCGCAGCCCCAGGGGCTGTGGGGCCACGTGAGCGGCTGCCAAAGAGTTTTCCAAGGAGGCACGGCTTTCCCTCCTGGCTCTTCGGGCGTGGGAGCTGTCGCCAGAGCCGCGGCCCTACCGGAAAATGCTTTGCAGGTTGGCGCGGCGGCGCCACGTGGGCGCCGGTGTCGCCGAGGCTGATGGCCGCCGGAAAGCCCGCAGCCCCACAGGCTGTGGGGCTCACGCGAGCGGACTGCCAAAGAGCTTTCCAAGGAGGCACGGCTTTCCCTCCTGGCTTTTCGGGCGTGGGAGCTGTCACCAGATCCGCGGCCCTAGCGGAAAATGCTTTGCAGCTTGGCGCAGGGGCGCCACGTGGGCGCCGGTGTCGCAGAGGCTGATTGCTGCCGGAAAGCCCGCAGCCCCACGGGGTGTGGGGCCACGCGAGCGGCTGCCAAAGAGCTTTCCAACGAGGCACGGCTTTCCCTCCTGGCTCTTCGGGCGTGGGAGCTGTCGCCAGAGCAGCAGCCCTACCGGAAAATGCTTCGCAGGCTGGCGCGGCGGCGCCACGTGGGCACTTGTGTCGCCGATGCTGATGGCCGCCGGAAAGCCCGCAGCCCCACGGGCTGTGGGGCCACGCGAGCGGCTGCCAAAGAGCTTTCCAACGAGGCACGGCTTTCCCTCCTGGCTCTTCGGGCGTGGGAGCTGTCGCCAGAGCCGCGGCCCTACCGGAAAATGCTTCGCAGGCTGGCGCCGCGGCGCCACGTGGGCACTTGTGTCGCCGATGCTGACGGCCGCCGGAAAGCCCGCAGCCCCACGGGCTGTGGGGCCACGCGAGCGGCTGCCAAAGAGCTTTCCAACGAGGCACGGCTTTCCCTCCTGGCTCTTCGGGCGTGGGAGCTGTTGCCAGAGCCGCGGCCCTACCGGAAAATGCTTCGCAGGCTGGCGCGGCGGCGCCACGTGGGCGCCGGTGTCGCCGAGGCTGATGGCCGCCGGAAAGCCCGCAGCCCTACGGGCTGTGGGGCCACGCGAGCGGCTGCCAAAGAGCTTTCCAACGAGGCACGGCTTTCCCTCGTGGCTCTTCGGGTGTGGGAGCTGTCGCCAGAGCCGCGGCCCTACCGGAAAATGCTTTGCAGGTTGGCGCGGCGGCGCCACGTGGGCGCCGGTGTCGCCGAGGCTGATGGCCGCCAGAAAGCCCGCAGCCCCACGGGCTGTGGGGCCATGCAAGCGGCTGCCAAAGAGCTTTCCAACGAGGCACGGCTTTCCCTCCTGGCTCTTCGGGCGTGGGAGCTGTCGCCAGAGCCGCGGCCCTACCGGAAAATGCTTTGCAGGCTGGCGCGGCGGCGCCACGTGGGCGCCGGTGTCGCCGAGGCTGATGGCCGCCGGAAAGCCCGCAGCCCCACGGGCTGTGGGGCCACGCGAGCGGCTGCCAAAGAGCTTTCCAACGAGGCACGGCTTTCCCTCCTGGCTCTTCTTGCGTGGGAGCTGTCGCCAGAGCCGCGGCCCTACCGGAAAATGCTTCGCAGGCTGGCGTGGCGGCGTCAATTGGGCGCTGGTGTCGCCGAGGCTGACGGCCGCCGGAAAGCCCACAGCCCCACGGGCTGTGGGGCCACGCGAGCGGCTGCCAAAGAGCTTTCCAACGAGGCACGGCTTTCCCTCCTGGCTCTTCGGGCGTGGGAGCTGTCGCCAGAGCCGCAGCCCTACCGGAAAATGCTTCGCAGGCTGGCGCGGCGGCACCACGTGGGCGCCGGTGTCGCCGAGGCTGATGGCCGCCGGAAAGCCCGCAGCCCCACGGGCTGTGGGGCCACGCGAGCGGCTGCCAAAGAGCTTTCCAAGGAGGCACGGCTTTCCCTCCTGGCTTTTCGGGCGTGGGAGCTGTCACCAGAGCCGCGGCCCTACCGGAAAATGCTTTGCAGCTTGGCGCAGGGGCGCCACGTGGGCGCCGGTGTCGCAGAGGCTGATTGCTGCCGGAAAGCCCGCAGCCCCACGGGGTGTGGGGCCACGCGAGCGGCTGCCAAAGAGCTTTCCAACGAGGCACGGCTTTCCCTCCTGGCTCTTCGGGCGTGGCAGCTGTCGCCAGAGCCGCGGCCCTACCGGAAAATGCTTCGCAGGCTGGCGTGGCGGCGTCAATTGGGCGCTGGTGTCGCCGAGGCTGACGGCCGCCGGAAAGCCCACAGCCCCACGGGCTGTGGGGCCACGCGAGCGGCTGCCAAAGAGCTTTCCAACGAGGCACGGCTTTCCCTCCTGGCTCTTCGGGCGTGGGAGCTGTCGCCAGAGCCGCGGCCCTACCGGAAAATGCTTCGCAGGCTGGCGCGGCGGCGCCACGTGGGCGCCTATGGCGCCGAGGCTGACGGCCGCCGGAAAGCCCGCAGCCCCACGGGCTGTGGGGCCACGCGAGCGGCTGCCAAAGAGCTTTCCAACGAGGCACGGCTTTCCCTCCTGGCTCTTCGGGCGTGGGAGCTGTCGCCAGAGCCGCGGCCCTACCGGAAAATGCTTCGCAGGCTGGCGCGGCGGCGCCACGTGGGCACTTGTGTCGCCGATGCTGACGGCCGCCGGAAAGCCCGCAGCCCCACGGGCTGTGGGGCCACGCGAGCGGCTGCCAAAGAGCTTTCCAACGAGGCACGGCTTTCCCTCCTGGCTCTTCGGGCGTGGGAGCTGTTGCCAGAGCCGCGGCCCTACCGGAAAATGCTTCGCAGGCTGGCGCGGCGGCGCCACGTGGGCGCCGGTGTCGCCGAGGCTGATGGCCGCCGGAAAGCCCGCAGCCCCACGGGCTGTGGGGCCACGCGAGCGGCTGCCAAAGAGCTTTCCAAGGAGGCACGGCTTTCCCTCCTGGCTCTTCGGGCGTGGGAGCTGTCGCCAGAGCCGCGGCCCTACCGGAAAATGCTTCGCAGGCTGGCGTGGCGGCGCCACGTGGGCGCCGTTGTCGCCGAGGCTGACGGCCGCCGGAAAGCCCGCAGCCCCACGGGCTGTGGGGCCACGCGAGCGGCTGCCAAAGAGCTTTCCAACGAGGCACGGCTTTCCCTCGTGGCTCTTCGGGCGTGGGAGCTGTCGCCAGAGCCGCGGCCCTACCGGAAAATGCTTTGCAGGTTGGCGCGGCGGTGACACGTGGGCGCCGGTGTCGCAGAGGATGATTGCTGCCGGAAAGCCCGCAGCCCCACGGGCTGTGGGGCCACGCGAGCGGCTGCCAAAGAGCTTTCCAACGAGGCACGGCTTTCCCTCCTGGCTCTTCAGGCGTGGGAGCTGTCGCCAGAGCCGCGGCCCTACCGGAAAATGCTTTGCAGGCTGGCGCCGCAGCGCCACGTGGGCGCCGGTGTCGCCGAGGCTGATGGCCGCCGGAAAGCCCGCAGCCCCACGGGCTGTGGGGCCACGCGAGCGGCTGCCAAAGAGCTTTCCAACGGGGCACGGCTTTCCCTCCTGGCTCTTCGGGCGTGGGAGCTGTCGCCAGAGCCGCGGCCCTACCGGAAAATGCTTCGCAGGCTGGCGCCGCGGCGCCACGTGGGCACTTGTGTCGCCGATGCTGACGGCCGCTGGAAAGCCCGCAGCCCACGGGCTGTGGGGCCACGCGAGCGGCTGCCAAAGAGCTTTCCAACGAGGCACGGCTTTCCCTCCTGGCTCTTCGGGCGTGGGAGCTGTTGCCAGAGCCGCGGCCCTACTGGAAAATGCTTCGCAGGCTGGCGCGGCGGCGCCACGTGGGCGCCGGTGTCGCCGAGGCTGATGGCCGCCGGAAAGCCCGCAGCCCCACGGGCTGTGGGGCCACGCGAGCGGCTGCCAAAGAGCTTTCCAAGGAGGCACGGCTTTCCCTCCTGGCTCTTCGGGCGTGGGAGCTGTCGCCAGAGCCGCGGCCCTACCGGAAAATGCTTCGCAGGCTGGCGCCGCAGCGCCACGTGTTCGCCGGTGTCGCCGAGGCTGACGGCCGCCGAAAGCCCGCAGCCCCACGGGCTGTGGGGCCACGTGAGCGGCTGCCAAAGAGTTTTCCAAGGAGGCACGGCTTTCCCTCGTGGCTCTTCGGGCGTGGGAGCTGTCGCCAGAGCCGCGGCCCTACCGGAAAATGCTTTGCAGGTTGGCGCGGCGGCGCCACGTGGGCGCCGGTGTCGCCGAGGCTGATGGCCGCCGGAAAGCCCGCAGCCCCACGGGCTGTGGGGCCATGCGAGCGGCTGCCAAAGAGCTTTCCAACGAGGCACGGCTTTCCCTCCTGGCTCTTCGGGCGTGGGAGCTGTCGCCAGAGCCACGGCCCTACCGGAAAATGCTTTGCAGGCTGGCGCGGCGGCGCCACGTGGGCGCCGGTGTCGCCGAGGCTGATGGCCGCCGGAAAGCCCGCAGCCCCACGGGCTGTGGGTCCACGCGAGCGGCTGCCAAAAAGCTTTCCAAGGAGGCACGGCTTTCCCTCCTGGCTTTTCGGGCGTGGGAGCTGTCACCAGAGCCGCGGCCCTACCGGAAAATGCTTCGCAGGCTGGCGTGGCGGCGTCAATTGGGCGCTGGTGTCGCCGAGGCTGACGGCCGCCGGAAAGCCCACAGCCCCACGGGCTGTGGGGCCACGCGAGCGGCTGCCAAAGAGCTTTCCAACGAGGCACGGCTTTCCCTCCTGGCTCTTCGGGCGTGGGAGCTGTCGCCAGAGCCGCGGCCCTACCGGAAAATGCTTCGCAGGCTGGCGCGGCGGCACCACGTGGTCGCAGGTGTCACCGAGGCTGACGGCCGCCGGAAAGCCCGCAGCCCCACGGGCTGTGGGGCCACGCGAGCGGCTGCCAAAGAGCTTTCCAACGAGGCACGGCTTTCCCTCCTGGCTCTTCGGGCGTGGGAGCTGTCGCCAGAGCCGCGGCCCTACCGGAAAATGCTTCGCAGGCTGGCGCGGCGGCACCACGTGGTCGCAGGTGTCACCGAGGCTGACGGCCGCCGGAAAGCCCGCAGCCCCACGGGCTGTGGGGCCACGCGAGCGGCTGCCAAAGAGCTTTCCAACGAGGCACGGCTTTCCCTCCTGGCTCTTCGGGCGTGGGAGCTGTCGCCAGAGCCGCGGCCCTACCGGAAAATGCTTCGCAGGCTGGCGCGGCGGCACCACGTGGTCGCAGGTGTCACCGAGGCTGACGGCCGCCGGAAAGCCCGCAGCCCCACGGGCTGTGGGGCCACGCGAACGGCTGCCAAAGAGCTTTCCAACGAGGCATGGCTTTCCCTCCTGGCTCTTCGGGCGTGGGAGCTGTCGCCAGAGCCGCGGCCCTACTGGAAAATGCTTCGCAGGCTGGCGCGGCGGCACCACGTGGTCGCAGGTGTCACCGAGGCTGACGGCCGCCGGAAAGCCCGCAGCCCCACGGGCTGTGGGGCCACGCGAGCGGCTGCCAAAGAGCTTTCCAAGGAGGCACGGCTTTCCCTCCTGGCTTTTCGGGCGTGGGAGCTGTCGCCAGAGCCGCGGCCCTACCGGAAAATGCTTCGCAGGCTGGCGCGGCGGCGCCACGTGGGCACTTGTGTCGCCGATGCTGATGGCCGCCGGAAAGCCCGCAGCCCCACGGGCTGTGGGGCCACGCGAGCGGCTGCCAAAGAGCTTTCCAACGAGGCACGGCTTTCCCTCCTGGCTCTTCGGGCGTGGCAGCTGTCGCCAGAGCCGCGGCCCTACCGGAAAATGCTTCGCAGGCTGGCGTGGCGGCGTCAATTGGGCGCTGGTGTCGCCGAGGCTGACGGCCGCCGGAAAGCCCACAGCCCCACGGGCTGTGGGGCCACGCGAGCGGCTGCCAAAGAGCTTTCCAACGAGGCACGGCTTTCCCTCCTGGCTCTTCGGGCGTGGGAGCTGTCGCCAGAGCCGCGGCCCTACCGGACAATGCTTCGCAGGCTGGCGCGGCGGCGCCACGTGGGCGCCGTTGTCGCCGAGGCTGCCGGCTGCCGGAAAGCCTGCAGCCCCACGGGCTGTGGGGCCACGTGAGCGGCTGCCAAAGAGCTTTCCAACGAGGCACGGCTTTCCCTCCTGGCTCTTCGGGCGTGGGAGCTGTCGCCAGAGCCGCGGCCCTACCGGAAAATGCTTCGCAGGCTGGCGCGGCGGCGCCACATGGGCACTTGTGTCGCCGATGCTGACGGCCGCCGGAAAGCCCGCAGCCCCACGGGCTGTGGGGCCACGCGAGCGGCTGCCAAAGAGCTTTCCAACGAGGCACGGCTTTCCCTCCTGGCTCTTCGGGCGTGGGAGCTGTTGCCAGAGCCGCGGCCCTACCGGAAAATGCTTCGCAGGCTGGCGCGGCGGCGCCACGTGGGCGCCGGTGTCGCCGAGGCTGATGGCCGCCGGAAAGCCCGCAGCCCCACGGGCTGTGGGGCCACGCGAGCGGCTGCCAAAAAGCTTTCCAAGGAGGCACGGCTTTCCCTCCTGGCTTTTCGGGCGTGGGAGCTGTCACCAGAGCCGCGGCCCTACCGGAAAATGCTTCGCAGGCTGGCGCGGCGGCACCACGTGGTCGCAGGTGTCACCGAGGCTGACGGCCGCCGGAAAGCCCGCAGCCCCACGGGCTGTGGGGCCACGCGAGCGGCTGCCAAAGAGCTTTCCAACGAGGCACGGCTTTCCCTCCTGGCTCTTCGGGCGTGGGAGCTGTCGCCAGAGCCGCGGCCCTACTGGAAAATGCTTCGCAGGCTGGCGCGGCGGCACCACGTGGTCGCAGGTGTCACCGAGGCTGACGGCCGCCGGAAAGCCCGCAGCCCCACGGGCTGTGGGGCCACGCGAGCGGCTGCCAAAGAGCTTTCCAAGGAGGCACGGCTTTCCCTCCTGGCTTTTCGGGCGTGGGAGCTGTCGCCAGAGCCGCGGCCCTACCGGAAAATGCTTTGCAGGCTGGCGCGGCGGCGCCACGTGGGCACTTGTGTCGCCGATGCTGATGGCCGCCGGAAAGCCCGCAGCCCCACGGGCTGTGGGGCCACGCGAGCGGCTGCCAAAGAGCTTTCCAAGGAGGCACGGCTTTCCCTCCTGGCTCTTCGGGCGTGGGAGCTGTCGCCAGAGCCGCGGCCCTACCGGAAAATGCTTCGCAGGCTGGCTTGGCGGCGTCAATTGGGCGCTGGTGTCGCCGAGGCTGACGGCCGCCGGAAAGCCCGCAGCCCCACGGGCTGTGGGGCCACGCAAGCGGCTGCCAAAGAGCTTTCCAACGAGGCACGGCTTTCCCTCCTGGCTCTTCGGGCGTGGGAGCTGTCGCCAGAGCCGGCGTCCTACCGGAAAATGCTTCGCAGGCTGGCGTGGACGCGCCACGTGGGCGCTGGTGTCACCGAGGCTGACGGCCGCCGGAAAGCCCGCAGCCCCACGGGCTGTGGGGCCACGCAAGCGGCTGCCAAAGAGCTTTCCAACGAGGCACGGCTTTCCCTCCTGGCTCTTCGGGCGTGGGAGCTGTCGCCAGAGCCGCGGCCCTACCGGAAAATGCTTCGCAGGCTGGCGCGGCAGCGCCACGTGGTCGCAGGTGTCGCCAAGGCTGACAGCCGCCGGAAAGCCCGCAGCCCCACGGGCTGTGGGGCCACGCGAGCGGCTGCCAAAGAGCTTTCCAATGAGGCACGGCTTTCCCTCCTGGCTCTTCGGGCGTGGGAGCTGTCGCCAGAGCCGCGGCCCTACCGGAAAATGCTTCGCAGGCTGGCGCGGCGGCGCCATGTGGGCGCCGGTGTCGCCGAGGCTGATGGCCGCCGGAAAGCCCGCAGCCCCACGGGCTGTGGGGCCACGCGAGCGGCTGCCAAAGAGCTTTCCAAGGAGGCACGGCTTTCCCCTCCTGGCTCTTCGGGCGTGGGAGCTGTCGCCAGAGCCGCGGCCCTACCGGAAAATGCTTTGCAGGCTGGCGCAGGGGCGCCATGTGGGCGCCGGTGGCGCCGAGGCTGACGGCCGCCGGAAAGCCCGCAGCCCCACGGGCTGTGGGGCCACGCGAGCGGCTGCCAAAGAGCTTTCCAACGAGGCACGGCTTTCCCTCCTGGCTCTTCGGGCGTGGGAGCTGTCGCCAGAGCCGCGGCCCTACCGGAAAATGCTTTGCAGGCTGGCGCAGGGGCGCCATGTGGGCGCCGGTGGCGCCGAGGCTGACGGCCGCCGGAAAGCCCGCAGCCCCACGGGATGTGGGGCCACGCGAGCGGCTGCCAAAGAGCTTTCCAACGAGGCACGGCTTTCCCTCCTGGCTCTTCGGGCGTGGGAGCTGTCGCCAGAGCCACGGCCCTACCGGAAAATGCTTTGCAGGCTGGCGCAGGGGCGCCATGTGGGCGCCGGTGGCGCCGCGGCTGACCGGCCGCCGGAAAGCCCGCAGCCCCACGGGCTGTGGGGCCACGCGAGCGGCTGCCAAAGAGCTTTCCAAGGAGGCACGGCTTTCCCTCCTGGCTCTTCGGGCGTGGGAGCTGTCGCCAGAGCCGCAGCCCTACCGGAAAATGCTTCGCAGGCTGGCGCGGCGGCGCCTCGTGGGCACTTGTGTCGCCGATGCTGACGGCCGCCGGAAAGCCCGCAGCCCCACGGGCTGCGGGGCCACGTGAGCGGCTGCCAAAGAGCTTTCCTATGAGGCACGGCTTTCCCTCCTTGCTCTTCGGGCGTGGGAGCTGTCGCCAGAGCCGCGGCCCTACCGGAAAATGCTTCGCAGGCTGGCGCGGCAGCGCCTCGTGGGCGCCGGTGTCGCCGAGGCTGATGGCCGCCGGAAAGCCCGCAGCCCCACGGGCTGTGGGGCCACGCGAGCGGCTGCCAAAGAGCTTTCCAACGAGGCACGGCTTTCCCTCCTGGCTCTTCGGGCGTGGGAGCTGTCGCCAGAGTCGCGGCCCTACCAGAAAATGCTTCGCAGGCTGGCGCAGCGGCGCCACGTGGGCGCCGATGGCGCCGAGGCTGACGGCCGCCGGAAAGCCCGCAGCCCCACGGGCTGTGGGGCCACGCGAGCGGCTGCCAAAGAGCTTTCCAACGAGGCACGGCTTTCCCTCCTGGCTCTTCGGGCGTGGGAGCTGTCGCCAGAGCCGCGGCCCTACCGGAAAATGCTTCGCAGGCTGGCGCCGCGGCGCCACGTGTTCGCCGGTGGCGCCGAGGCTGATGACCGCCGGAACGCCCGCAGCCCCACGGGCTGTGGGGCCACGCGAGCGGCTGCCAAAGAGCTTTCCAACGAGGCACGGCTTTCCCTCCTGGCTCTTCGGCCGTGGGAGCTGTCGCCAGAGCCGCGGCCCTACCGGAAAATGCTTCGCAGGCTGGCGCGGGGGCGCAATGTGGTCGCTGGTGTCGCCGAGGCTGACGGCCGCCGGAAAGCCCGCAGCCCCACGGGCTGTGGGGGCCACGCGAGCGGCTGCCAAAGAGCTTTCCAAGGAGACACGGCTTTCCCTCCTGGCTCTTCGGGCGTGGGAGCTGTCGCCAGAGCCGCGGCCCTACCGGAAAATGCTTCGCAGGCTGGCGCGGCGGCGCCACGTGGGCGCCGTTGTCGCCGAGGCTGACGGCCACCGGAAAGCCCGCAGCCCCACGGGCTGTGGGGCCACGCGAGCGGCTGCCAAAGAGCTTTCCAAGGAGGCACGGCTTTCCCTCCTGGCTCTTCGGGCGTGGGAGCTGTCGCCAGAGCTGCGGCCCTACCGGAAAATGCTTCGCAGGCTGGCGTGGCGGCGTCAATTGGGCGCTGGTGTCGCCGAGGCTGACGGCCGCCGGAAAGCCCGCAGCCCCACGGGCTGTGGGGCCACGCGAGCGGCTGCCAAAGAGCTTTCCAACGAGGCACGGCTTTCCCTCCTGGCTCTTCGGGCGTGGGAGCTGTCGCCAGAGCCACCGTCCTACCGGAAAATACTTCGCAGGCTGGCGTGGAGGCGCCACGTGGGCGCTGGTGTCGCCGAGGCTGACGGCTGACGGAAAGCCCGCAGCCCCACGGGCTGTGGGGCCACGCGGGCGGCTGCCAAAGAGCTTTCCAAGGAGGCACGGCTTTCCCTCCTGGCTCTTCGGGCGTGGGAGGTGTCACAAGAGCTGCAGCCCTACCGGAAAATGCTTCGCAGGCTGGCGTGGTGGCGTCAATTGGGCTCTGGTGTCGCCGAGGCTGACGGCCGCCGGAAAGCCCGCAGCCCCACGGGCTGTGGGGCCACGCGAGCGGCTGCCAAAGAGCTTTCCAAGGAGGCACGGCTTTCCCTCCTGGCTCTTCGGGCGTGGGAGCTGTCGCCAGAGCCGCAGCCCTACCGGAAAATGCTTCGCAGGCTGGCGCGGAGGCGCCTCGTGGGCACTTGTGTCGCCGATGCTGACAGCCGCCGGAAAGCCCGCAAGCCCCACGGGCTGCGGGGCCACGCGAGCGGCTGCCAAAGAGCTTTCCAATGAGGCACGGCTTTCCCTCCTTGCTCTTCGGGCGTGGGAGCTGTCGCCAGAGCCGCGGCCCTACCGGAAAATGCTTCGCAGGCTGGCGCGGCGGCGCCACGTGGGCGCCGATGGCGCCGAGGCTGACGGCCGCCGGAAAGCCCGCAGCCCCACGGGCTGTGGGGCCACGCGAGCGGCTGCCAAAGAGTTTTCCAACGAGGCACGGCTTTCCCTCCTGGCTCTTCGGGCGTGGGAGCTGTCGCCAGAGCCACCGTCCTACCGGAAAATACTTCGCAGGCTGGCGTGGAGGCGCCACGTGGGCGCTGGTGTCGCCGAGGCTGACGGCTGACGGAAAGCCCGCAGCCCCACGGGCTGTGGGGCCACGCGAGCGGCTGCCAAAGAGCTTTCCAAGGAGGCACGGCTTTCCCTCCTGGCTCTTCGGGCGTGGGAGGTGTCACAAGAGCTGCAGCCCTACCGGAAAATGCTTCGCAGGCTGGCGTGGTGGCGTCAATTGGGCTCTGGTGTCGCCGAGGCTGACGGCCGCCGGAAAGCCCGCAGCCCCACGGGCTGTGGGGCCACGCGAGCGGCTGCCAAAGAGCTTTCCAAGGAGGCACGGCTTTCCCTCCTGGCTCTTCGGGCGTGGGAGCTGTCGCCAGAGCCGCAGCCCTACCGGAAAATGCTTCGCAGGCTGGCGCGGCGGCGCCTCGTGGGCACTTGTGTCGCCGATGCTGACAGCCGCCGGAAAGCCCGCAAGCCCCACGGGCTGCGGGGCCACGCGAGCGGCTGCCAAAGAGCTTTCCAATGAGGCACGGCTTTCCCTCCTGGCTCTTCGGGCGTGGGAGCTGTCGCCAGAGCCGTGGCCCTACCGGAAAATGCTTCGCAGGCTGGCGCGGCGGCGCCACGTGGGCGCCGATGGCGCCGAGGCTGACGGCCGCCGGAAAGCCCGCAGCCCCACGGGCTGTGGGGCCACGCGAGCGGCTGCCAAAGAGCTTTCCAACGAGGCACGGCTTTCCCTCCTGGCTCTTCGGGCGTGGGAGCTGTCGCCAGAGCCGCGGCCCTACCGGAAAATGCTTCGCAGGCTGGCACGGCGGCGCCACGTGGGCGCCGATGGCGCCGAGGCTGACGGCCGCCGGAAAGCCCGCAGCCCCACGGGCTGTGGGGCCACGCGAGCGGCTGCCAAAGAGCTTTCCAACGAGGCACGGCTTTCCCTCCTGGCTCTTCGGGCGTGGGAGCTGTCGCCAGAGCCGCGGCCCTACCGGAAAATGCTTCGCAGGCTGGCGCCGCGGCGCCACGTGTTCGCCGGTGGCGCCGAGGCTGATGACCGCCGGAACACCCGCAGCCCCACGGGCTGTGGGGCCACGTGAGCGGCTGCCAAAGAGCTTTCCAACGAGGCACGGCTTTCCCTCCTGGCTCTTCGGGCGTGGGAGCTGTCGCCAGAGCCGCGGCCCTACCGGAAAATGCTTCGCAGGCTGGCGCGGCGGTGCCACGTGGGCGCTGGTGTCGCCGAGGCTGACGGCCGCCGGAAAGCCCGCAGCCCCACGGGCTGTGGGGCCACGCGAGCGGCTGCCAAAGAGCTTTCCAACGAGGCACGGCTTTCCCTCCTGGCTCTTCGGGCGTGGGAGCTGTCGCCAGAGCCGCGGCCCTACCGGAAAATGCTTCGCAGGCTGGCGCGGGGGCGCCATGTGGGCGCCGGTGTCGCCGAGGCTGACGGCCGCCGGAAAGCCCGCAGCCCCACGGGCTGTGGGACCACGCGAGCGGCTGCCAAAGAGCTTTCCAACGAGGCACGGCTTTCCCTCCTGGCTCTTCGGGCGTGGGAGCTGTCGCAAGAGCCGCGGCCCTACCGGAAAATACTTCGCAGGCTGGCGTGGCGGCACCACGTGGTCGCTGGTGTCGCCGAGGCTGACAGCCGCCGGAAAGCCCACAGCCCCACGGGCTGTGGGGCCACGTGAGCGGCTGCCAAGGAGCTTTCCAACGAGGCACGGCTTTCCCTCCTGGCTCTTCGGGCGTGGGAGCTGTCGCCAGAGCCGCGGCCCTACCGGAAAATGCTTCGCAGGCTGGCACGGCAGCGCCACGTGGGCGCCGATGGCGCCGAGGCTGACGGCCGCCGGAAAGCCCGCAGCCCCACGGGCTGTGGGGCCACGCGAGCGGCTGCCAAAGAGCTTTCCAACGAGGCACGGCTTTCCCTCCTGGCTCTTCGGGCGTGGGAGCTGTCGCCAGAGCCGCAGCCCTACCGGAAAATGCTTCGCAGGCTGGCGCGGCGACGCCACGTGGGCGCCGTTGTCGCCGAGGCTGACGGCCGCCGGAAAGCCCGCAGCCCCACGGGCTGTGGGGCCACGCGAGCGGCTGCCAAAGAGCTTTCCAAGGAGGCACGGCTTTCCCTCCTGGCTCTTCGGGCATGGGAGCTGTCGCCAGAGCCGCGGCCCTACCGGAAAATGCTTCGCAGGCTGGCGTGGCGGCGTCAATTGGGCGCTGGTGTCGCCGAGGCTGACGGCCGCCGGAAAGCCCGCAGCCCCACGGGCTGTGGGGCCACGCGAGCGGCTGCCAAAGAGCTTTCCAACGAGGCACGGCTTTCCCTCCTGGCTCTTCGGGCGTGGGAGCTGTCGCCAGAGCCGCGGCCCTACCGGAAAATGCTTCGCAGGCTGGCGCGGCGGCGCCTCGTGGGCACTTGTGTCGCCGATGCTGACGGCCGCCGGAAAGCCCGCAGCCCCACGGGCTGCGGGGCCACGCGAGCGGCTGCCAAAGAGCTTTCCAAGGAGGCACGGCTTTCCCTCCTTGCTCTTCGGGCGTGGGAGCTGTCGCCAGAGCCGCGGCCCTACCGGAAAATGCTTCGCAGGCTGGCGCAGGGGCGCCACGTGGGCACCGGTGTCGCCGAGGCTGATGGCCGCCGGAAAGCCCGCAGCCCCAGGGGCTGTGGGGCCACGTGAGCGGCTGCCAAAGAGCTTTCCAAGGAGGCACGGCTTTCCCTCCTGGCTTTTCGAGCGTGGGAGCTGTCACCAGAGCCGCGGCCCTACCGGAAAATGCTTTGCAGGTTGGCGCGGCGGCGCCACGTGGGCGCCGGTGTCGCAGAGGCTGATTGCTGCCGGAAAGCCCGCAGCCCCACGGGGTGTGGGGCCACGCGAGCGGCTGCCAAAGAGCTTTCCAAGGAGGCACGGCTTTCCCTCCTGGCTCTTCGGCCGTGGGAGCTGTCGCCAGAGCCGCGGCCCTACCGGAAAATGCTTCGCAGGCTGGCGCGGCGGCACCACGTGGTCGCAGGTGTCACCGAGGCTGACGGCCGCTGGAAAGCCCGCAGCCCCACGGGCTGTGGGGCCACGCGAGCGGCTGCCAAAGAGCTTTCCAACGAGGCACGGCTTTCCCTCCTGGTTCTTCGGGCGTGGGAGCTGTCGCAAGAGCCGCGGCCCTACCGGAAAATACTTCGCAGGCTGGCGTGGCGGCACCACGTGGTCGCTGGTGTCGCCGAGGCTGACGGCCGCCGGAAAGCCCGCAGCCCCACGGGCTGTGGGGCCACGCGAGCGGCTGCCAAAGAGCTTTCCAACGAGGCACGGCTTTCCCTCCTGGCTCTTCGGGCGTGGGAGCTGTCGCCAGAGACGCGGCCCTACCGGAAAATGCTTCGCAGGCTGGCGTGGCGGCGTCAATTGGGCGCTGGTGTCGCCGAGGCTGACGGCCGCCGGAAAGCCCGCAGCCCCACGGGCTGTGGGGCCACGCGAGCGGCTGCCAAAGAGCTTTCCAACGAGGCACGGCTTTCCCTCCTGGCTCTTCGGGCGTGGGAGCTGTCGCCAGAGCCACCGTCCTACCGGAAAATACTTCGCAGGCTGGCGTGGAGGCGCCACGTGGGCGCTGGTGTTGCCGAGGCTGACGGCTGACGGAAAGCCCGCAGCCCCACGGGCTGTGGGGCCACGCGGGCGGCTGCCAAAGAGCTTTCCAAGGAGGCACGGCTTTCCCTCCTGGCTCTTCGGGCGTGGGAGGTGTCACAAGAGCTGCAGCCCTACCGGAAAATGCTTCGCAGGCTGGCGTGGTGGCGTCAATTGGGCTCTGGTGTCGCCGAGGCTGACGGCCGCCGGAAAGCCCGCAGCCCCACGGGCTGTGGGGCCACGCGAGCGGCTGCCAAAGAGCTTTCCAAGGAGGCACGGCTTTCCCTCCTGGCTCTTCGGGCGTGGGAGCTGTCGCCAGAGCCGCAGCCCTACCGGAAAATGCTTCGCAGGCTGGCGCGGCGGCGCCTCGTGGGCACTTGTGTCGCCGATGCTGACAGCCGCCGGAAAGCCCACAAGCCCCACGGGCTGCGGGGCCACGCGAGCGGCTGCCAAAGAGCTTTCCAATGAGGCACGGCTTTCCCTCCTTGCTCTTCGGGCGTGGGAGCTGTCGCCAGAGCCGCGGCCCTACCGGAAAATGCTTCGCAGGCTGGCGCGGCGGCGCCACGTGGGCGCCGATGGCGCCGAGGCTGACGGCCGCCGGAAAGCCCGCAGCCCCACGGGCTGTGGGGCCACGCGAGCGGCTGCCAAAGAGCTTTCCAACGAGGCACGGCTTTCCCTCCTGGCTCTTCGGGCGTGGGAGCTGTCGCCAGAGCCGCGGCCCTACCGGAAAATGCTTCGCAGGCTGGCACGGCGGCGCCACGTGGGCGCCGATGGCGCCGAGGCTGACGGCCGCCGGAAAGCCCGCAGCCCCACGGGCTGTGGGGCCACGCGAGCGGCTGCCAAAGAGCTTTCCAACGAGGCACGGCTTTCCCTCCTGGCTCTTCGGGCGTGGGAGCTGTCGCCAGAGCCGCGGCCCTACCGGAAAATGCTTCGCAGGCTGGCGCGGCGGCGCCACGTGGGCGCCGGTGTCGCCGAGGCTGATGGCCGCCAGAACACCCGCAGCCCCACGGGCTGTGGGGCCACGCGAGCGGCTGCCAAAGAGCTTTCCAACGAGGCACGGCTTTCCCTCCTGGCTCTTCGGGCGTGGGAGCTGTCGCCAGAGCCGCGGCCCTACCGGAAAATGCTTCGCAGGCTGGCGCGAGGGCGCCACGTGGGCGCCGGTGTCGCCGAGGCTAACGGCCGCCGGAAAGCCCGCAGCCCCACGGGCTGTGGGGCCACGCGAGCGGCTGCCAAAGAGCTTTCCAACGAGGCACGGCTTTCCCTCCTGGCTCTTCGGGCGTGGGAGCTGTCGCCAGAGCCGCGGCCCTACCGGAAAATGCTTCGCAGGCTGGCGCGCGGCACCACGTGGGCACCGGTGTCGCCGAGGCTGACAGAAAGCCCGCAGCCCCACGGGCTGTGGGGCCACGCGAGCGGCTGCCAAAGAGCTTTCCAACGAGGCACGGCTTTCCCTCCTGGTTCTTCGGGCGTGGGAGCTGTCGCAAGAGCCGCGGCCCTACCGGAAAATACTTCGCAGGCTGGCGTGGCGGCACCACGTGGTCGCTGGTGTCGCCGAGGCTGACGGCCGCCGGAAAGCCCGCAGCCCCACGGGCTGTGGGGCCACGCGAGCGGCTGCCAAAGAGCTTTCCAACGAGGCACGGCTTTCCCTCCTGGCTCTTCGGGCGTGGGAGCTGTCGCCAGAGCCGCGGCCCTACCGGAAAATGCTTCGCAGGCTGGCGTGGCGGCGTCAATTGGGCGCTGGTGTCGCCGAGGCTGACGGCCGCCGGAAAGCCCGCAGCCCCACGGGCTGTGGGGCCACGCGAGCGGCTGCCAAAGAGCTTTCCAACGAGGCACGGCTTTCCCTCCTGGCTCTTCGGGCGTGGGAGCTGTCGCCAGAGCCACCGTCCTACCGGAAAATACTTCGCAGGCTGGCGTGGAGGCGCCACGTGGGCGCTGGTGTTGCCGAGGCTGACGGCTGACGGAAAGCCCGCAGCCCCACGGGCTGTGGGGCCACGCGGGCGGCTGCCAAAGAGCTTTCCAAGGAGGCACGGCTTTCCCTCCTGGCTCTTCGGGCGTGGGAGGTGTCACAAGAGCTGCAGCCCTACCGGAAAATGCTTCGCAGGCTGGCGTGGTGGCGTCAATTGGGCTCTGGTGTCGCCGAGGCTGACGGCCGCCGGAAAGCCCGCAGCCCCACGGGCTGTGGGGCCACGCGAGCGGCTGCCAAAGAGCTTTCCAACGAGGCACGGCTTTCCCTCCTGGCTCTTCGGGCGTGGGAGCTGTCGCCAGAGCCGCAGCCCTACCGGAAAATGCTTCGCAGGCTGGCGCGGCGGCGCCTCGTGGGCACTTGTGTCGCCGATGCTGACAGCCGCCGGAAAGCCCACAAGCCCCACGGGCTGCGGGGCCACGCGAGCGGCTGCCAAAGAGCTTTCCAATGAGGCACGGCTTTCCCTCCTTGCTCTTCGGGCGTGGGAGCTGTCGCCAGAGCCGCGGCCCTACCGGAAAATGCTTCGCAGGCTGGCGCGGCGGCGCCACGTGGGCGCCGATGGCGCCGAGGCTGACGGCCGCCGGAAAGCCCGCAGCCCCACGGGCTGTGGGGCCACGCGAGCGGCTGCCAAAGAGCTTTCCAACGAGGCACGGCTTTCCCTCCTGGCTCTTCGGGCGTGGGAGCTGTCGCCAGAGCCGCGGCCCTACCGGAAAATGCTTCGCAGGCTGGCACGGCGGCGCCACGTGGGCGCCGATGGCACCGAGGCTGACGGCCGCCGGAAAGCCCGCAGCCCCACGGGCTGTGGGGCCACGCGAGCGGCTGCCAAAGAGCTTTCCAACGAGGCACGGCTTTCCCTCCTGGCTCTTCGGGCGTGGGAGCTGTCGCCAGAGCCGCGGCCCTACCGGAAAATGCTTCGCAGGCTGGCGCGGCGGCGCCACGTGGGCGCCGGTGTCGCCGAGGCTGATGGCCGCCGGAAAGACCGCAGCCCCACGGGCTGTGGGGCCACGCGAGCGGCTGCCAAAGAGCTTTCCAACGAGGCACGGCTTTCCCTCCTGGCTCTTCGGGCGTGGGAGCTGTCGCCAGAGCCGCGGCCCTACCGGAAAATGCTTCGCAGGCTGGCGCGAGGGCGCCACGTGGGCGCCGGTGTCGCCGAGGCTAACGGCCGCCGGAAAGCCCGCAGCCCCACGGGCTGTGGGGCCACGCGAGCGGCTGCCAAAGAGCTTTCCAACGAGGCACGGCTTTCCCTCCTGGCTCTTCGGGCGTGGGAGCTGTCGCCAGAGCCGCGGCCCTACCGGAAAATGCTTCGCAGGCTGGCGCGCGGCACCACGTGGGCACCGGTGTCGCCGAGGCTGACAGAAAGCCCGCAGCCCCACGGGCTGTGGGGCCACGCGAGCGGCTGCCAAAGAGCTTTCCAAGGAGGCACGGCTTTCCCTCCTGGCTCTTCGGGCGTGGGAGCTGTCGCAAGAGCCGCGGCCCTACCGGAAAATACTTCGCAGGCTGGCGTGGCGGCACCACGTGGTCGCTGGTGTCGCCGAGGCTGACGGCCGCCGGAAAGCCCGCAGCCCCACGGGCTGTGGGGCCACGCGAGCGGCTGCCAAAGAGCTTTCCAACGAGGCACGGCTTTCCCTCCTGGCTCTTCGGGCGTGGGAGCTGTCGCCAGAGCCGCGGCCCTACCGGAAAATGCTTCGCAGGCTGGCGCGGCAGCGCCACGTGGTCGCAGGTGTCGCCAAGGCTGACAGCCGCCGGAAAGCCCGCAGCCCCACGGGCTGTGGGGCCACGCGAGCGGCTGCCAAAGAGCTTTCCAACGAGGCACGGCTTTCCCTCCTGGCTCTTCGGGCGTGGGAGCTGTCGCCAGAGCCACCGTCCTACCGGAAAATACTTCGCAGGCTGGCGTGGAGGCGCCACGTGGGCGCTGGTGTTGCCGAGGCTGACGGCTGACGGAAAGCCCGCAGCCCCACGGGCTGTGGGGCCACGCGGGCGGCTGCCAAAGAGCTTTCCAAGGAGGCACGGCTTTCCCTCCTGGCTCTTCGGGCGTGGGAGGTGTCACAAGAGCTGCAGCCCTACCGGAAAATGCTTCGCAGGCTGGCGTGGTGGCGTCAATTGGGCTCTGGTGTCGCCGAGGCTGACGGCCGCCGGAAAGCCCGCAGCCCCACGGGCTGTGGGGCCACGCGAGCGGCTGCCAAAGAGCTTTCCAAGGAGGCACGGCTTTCCCTCCTGGCTCTTCGGGCGTGGGAGCTGTCGCCAGAGCCGCAGCCCTACCGGAAAATGCTTCGCAGGCTGGCGCGGCGGCGCCTCGTGGGCACTTGTGTCGCCGATGCTGACAGCCGCCGGAAAGCCCACAAGCCCCACGGGCTGCGGGGCCACGCGAGCGGCTGCCAAAGAGCTTTCCAATGAGGCACGGCTTTCCCTCCTTGCTCTTCGGGCGTGGGAGCTGTCGCCAGAGCCGCGGCCCTACCGGAAAATGCTTCGCAGGCTGGCGCAGCGGCGCCACGTGGGCGCCGATGGCGCCGAGGCTGACGGCCGCCGGAAAGCCCGCAGCCCCACGGGCTGTGGGGCCACGCGAGCGGCTGCCAAAGAGCTTTCCAACGAGGCACGGCTTTCCCTCCTGGCTCTTCGGGCGTGGGAGCTGTCGCCAGAGCCGCGGCCCTACCGGAAAATGCTTCGCAGGCTGGCACGGCGGCGCCACGTGGGCGCCGATGGCGCCGAGGCTGACGGCCGCCGGAAAGCCCGCAGCCCCACGGGCTGTGGGGCCACGCGAGCGGCTGCCAAAGAGCTTTCCAACGAGGCACGGCTTTCCCTCCTGGCTCTTCGGGCGTGGGAGCTGTCGCCAGAGCCGCGGCCCTACCGGAAAATGCTTCGCAGGCTGGCGCCGCGGCGCCACGTGTTCGCCGGTGGCGCCGAGGCTGATGACCGCCAGAACACCCGCAGCCCCACGGGCTGTGGGGCCACGCGAGCGGCTGCCAAAGAGCTTTCCAACGAGGCACGGCTTTCCCTCCTGGCTCTTCGGGCATGGGAGCTGTCGCCAGAGCCGCGGCCCTACCGGAAAATGCTTCGCAGGCTGGCGTGGAGGCGCCACGTGGGCGCTGGTGTCGCCGAGGCTGACGGCCGCCGGAAAGCCCGCAGCCCCACGGGCTGTGGGGCCACGCGAGCGGCTGCCAAAGAGCTTTCCAAGGAGGCACGGCTTTCCCTCCTGGCTCTTCGGGCGTGGGAGCTGTCGCCAGAGCCGCAGCCCTACCGGAAAATGCTTCGCAGGCTGGCGCGGCGGCGCCTCGTGGGCGCTGGTGTCGCCGAGGCTGATGGCCGCCGGAAAGCCCGCAGCCCCACGGGCTGTGGGGCCACGCGAGCGGCTGCCAAAGAGCTTTCCAACGAGGCACGGCTTTCCCTCCTGGCTCTTTGGGCGTGGGAGCTGTCGCCAGAGTCGCGGCCCTACCGGAAAATGCTTCGCAGCCTATCACGGCGGCGCCACGTGGGCGCCGATGGCGCCGAGGCTGACGGCCGCCGGAAAGCCCGCAGCCCCACGGGCTGTGGGGCCACGCGAGCGGCTGCCAAAGAGCTTTCCAACGAGGCACGGCTTTCCCTCGTGGCTCTTCGGGCGTGGGAGCTGTCGCCAGAGCCGCGGCCCTACCGGAAAATGCTTCGCAGGCTGGCGCGGCGGCGCCACGTGGGCGCCGTTGTCGCCGAGGCTGACGGCCGCCGGAAAGCCCGCAGCCCCACGGGCTGTGGGGCCACGCGAGCGGCTGCCAAAGAGCTTTCCAACGAGGCACGGCTTTCCCTCCTGGCCCTTCGGGCATGGGAGCTGTCGCCAGAGCCGCGGCCCTACCGGAAAATGCTTCGCAGGCTGGCGTGGCAGCGTCAATTGGGCGCTGGTGTCGCCGAGGCTGACGGCCGCCGGAAAGCCCGCAGCCCCACGGGCTGTGGGGCCACGCGAGCGGCTGCCAAAGAGCTTTCCAACGAGGCACGGCTTTCCCTCCTGGCTCTTCGGGCGTGGGAGCTGTCGCCAGAGCCGCGGCCCTACCGGAAAATGCTTCGCAGCCTGGCGTGGAGGCGCCACGTGGGCGCTGGTGTCGCCGAGGCTGACGGCCGCCGGAAAGCCCGCAGCCCCACGGGCTGTGGGGCCACGCGAGCGGCTGCCAAAGAGCTTTCCAACGAGGCACGGCTTTCCCTCCTGGCTCTTCGGGCGTGGGAGCTGTCGCCAGAGCCGCAGCCCTACCGGAAAATGCTTCGCAGGCTGGCGCGGCGGTGCCACGTGGGCGCCGGTGTCGCCGAGGCTGATGGCCGCCGGAAAGCCCGCAGCCCCACGGGCTGTGGGGCCACGCGAGCGGCTGCCAAAGAGCTTTCCAACGAGGCACGGCTTTCCCTCCTGGCTCTTCGGGCGTGGGAGCTGTCGCCAGAGCCGCGGCCCTACCGGAAAATGCTTCGCAGGCTGGCGCGGCGGCGCCATGTGGGCGCCGGTGTCGCTGAGGCTGATGGCCGCCGGAAAGCCCGCAGCCCCACGGGCTGTGGGGCCACGCGAGCGGCTGCCAAAGAGCTTTCCAACGAGGCACGGCTTTCCCTCCTGGCTCTTCGGGCGTGGGAGCTGTCGCCAGAGCCGCGGCCCTACCGGAAAATGCTTCGCAGGCTGGCGCGGGGGCGCCATGGGGGCGCCGGTGGCGCCGAGGCTGACGGCTGACGGAAAGCCCGCAGCCCCACGGGCTGTGGGGCCACGCGAGCGGCTGCCAAAGAGCTTTCCAACGAGGCACGGCTTTCCCTCCTGGCTCTTCGGGCGTGGGAGCTGTCGCCAGAGCCGCGGCCCTACCGGAAAATGCTTCGCAGGCTGGCGCCGCGGCACCACGTGGGCACCGGTGTCGCCGAGGCTGATGGCTGCCGGAAAGCCCGCAGCCCCACGGGCTGTGGGGCCACGCGAGCGGCTGCCAAAGAGCTTTCCAACGAGGCACGGCTTTCCCTCCTGGCTCTTCGGGCGTGGGAGCTGTCGCCAGAGCCGCCGTCCTACCGGAAAATGCTTCGCAGGCTGGCGCGGCGGTGCCACGTGGGCGCCGGTGTCGCCGAGGCTGATGGCCGCCGGAAAGCCCGCAGCCCCACGGGCTGTGGGGCCACGCGAGCGGCTGCCAAAGAGCTTTCCAACGAGGCACGGCTTTCCCTCCTGGCTCTTCGGGCGTGGGAGCTGTCGCCAGAGCCGCGGCCCTACCGGAAAATGCTTCGCAGGCTGGCGCGGCGGCGCCATGTAGGCGCCAGTGTCGCTGAGGCTGATGGCCGCCGGAAAGCCCGCAGCCCCACGGGCTGTGGGGCCACGCGAGCGGCTGCCAAAGAGCTTTCCAACGAGGCACGGCTTTCCCTCCTGGCTCTTCGGGCGTGGGAGCTGTCGCCAGAGCCGCGGCCCTACCGGAAAATGCTTCGCAGGCTGGCGCGGGGGGCGCCATGTGGGCGCCGGTGGCGCCGAGGCTGACGGCCGCCGGAAAGCCCGCAGCCCCACGGGCTGTGGGGCCACGCGAGCGGCTGCCAAAGAGCTTTCCAACGAGGCACTGCTTTCCCTCCTGGCTCTTCGGGCGTGGGAGCTGTCGCCAGAGCCGCGGCCCTACCGGAAAATGCTTCGCAGGCTGGCGCCGCGGCACCACGTGGGCACCGGTGTCGCCGAGGCTGACAGCTGCCGGAAAGCCCGCAGCCCCACGGGCTGTGGGGCCACGCGAGCGGTGCCAAAGAGCTTTCCAACGAGGCACGGCTTTCCCTCCTGGCTCTTCAGGCGTGGGAGCTGTCGCCAGAGACGCGGCCCTACCGGAAAATACATCGCAGGCTGGCGTGGTGGCACCACGTGGTCGCTGGTGTCGCCGAGGCTGACAGCCGCCGGAAAGCCCACAGCCCCACGGGCTGTGGGGCCACGTGAGCTGCTGCCAAAGAGCTTTCCAACGAGGCACGGCTTTCCCTCCTGGCTCTTCGGGCGTGGGAGCTGTCGCCAGAGCTGCGGCCCTACCGGAAAATGCTTCGCAGGCTGGAGCCGCGGCGCCACGTGGGCACCGGTGTCGCCGAGGCTGACGGCCACCGGAAAGCCCGCAGCCCCACGGACTGTGGGGCCACGCGAGCGGCTGCCAAAGAGCTTTCCAACGAGGCACGGCTTTCCCTCCTGGCTCTTCGGGCGTGGGAGGTGTCACAAGAGCCGCCGTCCTACCGGAAAATACTTCGCAGGCTGGCGTGGAGGCGCCACGTATGCGCTGGTGTCGCCGAGGCTGACGGCCGCCGGAAAGCCCGCAGCCCCACGGGCTGTGGGGCCACGCGAGCGGCTGCCAAAGAGCTTTCCAACGAGGCACGGCTTTCCCTCCTGGCTCTTTGGGCGTGGGAGCTGTCGCCAGAGCCGCGGCCCTACCGGAAAATGCTTCGCAGGCTGGCGCGGCGGCGCCACGTGGCCGCCGGTGTCGCCGAGGCTGATGGCCGCCGGAAAGCCCGCAGCCCCACGGGCTGTGGGGCCACGCGAGCGGCTGCCAAAGAGCTTTCCAAGGAGGCACGGCTTTCCCTCCTGGCTCTTCGGGCGTGGGAGCTGTCGCCAGAGCCTCGGCCCTACCAGAAAATCCTTCGCAGGCTGGCGCGGCGGCGCCACGTGGGCGCCGGTGTCGCCGAGGCTAATGGCCGCCGGAAAGCCCGCAGCCCCACGGGCTGTGGGGCCACGCGAGCGGCTGCCAAAGAGCTTTCCAACGAGGCACGGCTTTCCCTCCTGGCTCTTCGGGCGTGGGAGCTGTCGCCAGAGACGCGGCCCTACCGGAAAATGCTTCGCAGGCTGGAGCCGCGGCGCCACGTGGGCACCGGTGTCGCCGAGGCTGACGGCTGACGTAAAGCCCGCAGCCCCACGGACTGTGGGGCCACGCGAGCGGCTGCCAAAGAGCTTTCCAACGAGGCACGGCTTTCCCTCCTGGCTCTTCGGGCGTGGGAGCTGTCACAAGAGCCGCCGTCCTACCGGAAAATACTTCGCAGGCTGGCGTGGAGGCGCCACGTATGCGCTGGTGTCGCCGAGGCTGACGGCCGCCGGAAAGCCCGCAGCCCCACGGGCTGTGGGGCCACGCGAGCGGCTGCCAAAGAGCTTTCCAACGAGGCACGGCTTTCCCTCCTGGCTCTTCGGGCGTGGGAGCTGTCGCCAGAGCCGCGGCCCTACCGGAAAATGCTTCGCAGGCTGGCGCGGCGGCGCCATGTGGGCGCCGGTGTCGCTGAGGCTGATGGCCGCCGGAAAGCCCGCAGCCCCACGGGCTGTGGGGCCACGCGAGCGGCTGCCAAAGAGCTTTCCAACGAGGCACGGCTTTCCCTCCTGGCTCTTCGGGCGTGGGAGCTGTCGCCAGAGCCGCGGCCCTACCGGAAAATGCTTCGCAGGCTGGCGCGGGGGCGCCATGTGGGCGCCGGTGGCGCCGAGGCTGACGGCCGCCGGAAAGCCCGCAGCCCTACGGGCTGTGGGGCCACGCGAGCGGCTGCCAAAGAGCTTTCCAACGAGGCACGGCTTTCCCTCCTGGCTCTTCGGGCGTGGGAGCTGTCGCCAGAGCCGCGGCCCTACCGGAAAATGCTTCGCAGGCTGGCGCCGCGGCACCACGTGGGCACCGGTGTCGCCGAGGCTGACGGCTGCCGGAAAGCCCGCAGCCCCACGGGCTGTGGAGCCACGCGAGCGGCTGCCAAAGAGCTTTCCAACGAGGCACGGCTTTCCCTCCTGGCTCTTCAGGCGTGGGAGCTGTCGCAAGAGCCGCGGCCCTACCGGAAAATACATCGCAGGCTGGCGTGGTGGCACCACGTGGTCGCTGGTGTCGCCGAGGCTGACAGCCGCCGGAAAGCCCACAGCCCCACGGGCTGTGGGGCCACGTGAGCTGCTGCCAAAGAGCTTTCCAACGAGGCACGGCTTTCCCTCCTGGCTCTTCGGGCGTGGGAGCTGTCGCCAGAGCTGCGGCCCTACCGGAAAATGCTTCGCAGGCTGGAGCCGCGGCGCCACGTGGGCACCGGTGTCGCCGAGGCTGACGGAAAGCCCGCAGCCCCACGGGCTGTGGGGCCACGCGAGCGGCTGCCAAAGAGCTTTCCAACGAGGCACGGCTTTCCCTCCTGGCTCTTCGGGCGTGGGAGCTGTCACAAGAGCCGCCGTCCTACCGGAAAATACTTCGCAGGCTGGCGTGGAGGCGCCACGTATGCGCTGGTGTCGCCGAGGCTGACGGCCGCCGGAAAGCCCGCAGCCCCACGGGCTGTGGGGCCACGCGAGCGGCTGCCAAAGAGCTTTCCAACGAGGCACGGCTTTCCCTCCTGGCTCTTTGGGCGTGGGAGCTGTCGCCAGAGCCGCGGCCCTACCGGAAAATGCTTCGCAGGCTGGCGCGGCGGCGCCACGTGGGCGCCGGTGTCGCCGAGGCTGATGGCCGCCGGAAAGCCCGCAGCCCCACGGGCTGTGGGGCCACGCGAGCGGCTGCCAAAGAGCTTTCCAACGAGGCACGGCTTTCCCTCCTGGCTCTTCGGGCGTGGGAGCTGTCGCCAGAGCCTCGGCCCTACCGGAAAATCCTTCGCAGGCTGGCGCGGCGGCGCCACGTGGGCGCCGGTGTCGCCGAGGCTAATGGCCGCCGAAAAGCCCGCAGCCCCACGGGCTGTGGGGCCACGCGAGCGGCTGCCAAAGAGCTTTCCAACGAGGCACGGCTTTCCCTCCTGGCTCTTCGGGCGTGGGAGCTGTCGCCAGAGCTGCGGCCCTACCGGAAAATGCTTCGCAGGCTGGAGCCGCGGCGCCACGTGGGCACCGGTGTCGCCGAGGCTGACGGCTGACGGAAAGCCCGCAGCCCCACGGACTGTGGGGCCACGCGAGCGGCTGCCAAAGAGCTTTCCAACGAGGCACGGCTTTCCCTCCTGGCTCTTCGGGCGTGGGAGCTGTCGCCAGAGCCGCGGCCCTACCGGAAAATACTTCGCAGGCTGGCGTGGAGGCGCCACGTATGCGCTGGTGTCGCCGAGGCTGACGGCCGCCGGAAAGCCCGCAGCCCCACGGGCTGTGGGGCCACGCGAGCGGCTGCCAAAGAGCTTTCCAACGAGGCACGGCTTTCCCTCCTGGCTCTTCGGGCGTGGGAGCTGTCGCCAGAGCCGCGGCCCTACCGGAAAATACTTCGCAGGCTGGCGTGGCGGCACCACGTGGTCGCTGGTGTCGCCGAGGCTGACAGCCGCCGGAAAGCCCACAGCCCCATGGGCTGTGGGGCCACGTGAGCAGCTGCCAAAGAGCTTTCCAACGAGGCACGGCTTTCCCTCCTGGCTCTTCGGGCGTGGGAGCTGTCGCCAGAGCCGCGGCCCTACCGGAAAATGCTTCGCAGGCTGGCGCGGCGGCGCCACGTGGGCGCTGGTATCGCCGAGGCTGACGGCCGCCGGAAAGCCCGCAGCCCCACGGGCTGTGGGGCCACGCGAGCGGCTGCCAAAGAGCTTTCCAACGAGGCACGGCTTTCCCTCCTGGCTCTTCGGGCGTGGGAGCTGTCGCCGGAGCCGCGGCCCTACCGGAAAATGTTTCGCAGGCTGGCGCAGGGGCGCCACGTGGGCGCCGGTGTCGCCGAGGCTGACAGCCGCCGGAAAGCCCGCAGCCCCACGGGCTGTGGGGCCACGCGAGCGGCTGCCAAAGAGCTTTCCAATGAGGCACGACTTTCCCTCCTGGCTCTTCAGGTGTGGGAGCTGTCGCCAGAGCCGCGGCCCTACCGGAAAATGCTTCGCAGGCTGGCGCGGCGGTGCCACGTGGGCGCCGGTGTCGCCGAGGCTGATGGCCGCCGGAAAGCCCGCAGCCCCACGGGCTGTGGGGCCACGCGAGCGGCTGCCAAAGAGCTTTCCAACAAGGCACGGCTTTCCCTCCTGGCTCTTCGGGCGTGGGAGCTGTCGCCAGAGCCGCGGCCCTACTGGAAAATGCTTCGCAGGCTGGCGCGGCGGCACCACGTGGTCGCAGGTGTCGCCGAGGCTGACGGCCGCCGGAAAGCCCGCAGCCCCACGGGCTGTGGGGCCACGCGAGCGGCTGCCAAAGAGCTTTCCAACGAGGCACGGCTTTCCCTCCTGGCTCTTCGGGCGTGGGAGCTGTCGCCAGAGCCGCGGCCCTACCGGAAAATGCTTCGCAGGCTGGCGCGGCGGCGCCATGTGGGCGCCGGTATCGCCAAGCCTGATGGCCGCCGGAAAGCCCGCAGCCCCACGGGCTGTGGGGCCACGCGAGCGGCTGCCAAAGAGCTTTCCAACGAGGCACGGCTTTCCCTCCTGGCTCTTCGGGCGTGGGAGCTGTCGCCAGAGCCGCGGCCCTACCGGAAAATGCTTTGCAGGCTGGCGCAGGGGCGCCATGTGGGCGCCGGTGGCGCCGAGGCTGACGGCCGCCGGAAAGCCGGCAGCCCCACGGGCTGTGGGGCCACGCGAGCGGCTGCCAAAGAGCTTTCCAAGGAGGCACAGCTTTCCCTCCTGGCTCTTCGGGCGTGGGAGCTGTCGCCAGAGCCGCGGCCCTACCGGAAAATGCTTCGCAGGCTGGCGCGGCGGCGCCACGTGGGCGCCGGTGTCGCCGAGGCTGATGGCCGCCGGAAAGCCCGCAGCCCCACGGGCTGTGGGGCCACGCGAGCGGCTGCCAAAGAGCTTTCCAAGGAGGCACGGCTTTCCCTCCTGGCTCTTCGGGCGTGGGAGCTGTCGCCAGAGCCGCGGCCCTACCGGAAAATGCTTCGCAGGCTGGAGCCGCGGCGCCACGTGGGCACCGGTGTCGCCGAGGCTGACGGCTGACGGAAAGCCCGCAGCCCCACGGACTGTGGGGCCACGCGAGCGGCTGCCAAAGAGCTTTCCAAGGAGGCACGGCTTTCCCTCCTGGCTCTTCGGGCGTGGGAGCTGTCACAAGAGCTGCAGCCCTACCGGAAAATACTTCGCAGGCTGGCGTGGCGGCGTCAATTGGGCTCTGGTGTCGCCGAGGCTGACGGCCGCCGGAAAGCCCGCAGCCCCACGGGCTGTGGGGCCACGCGAGCGGCTGCCAAAGAGCTTTCCAAGGAGGCACGGCTTTCCCTCCTGGCTCTTCGGGCGTGGGAGCTGTCGCCAGAGCCGCAGCCCTACCGGAAAATGCTTCGCAGGCTGGCGCGGCGGCGCCTCGTGGGCACTTGTGTCGCCGATGCTGATGGCCGCCGGAAAGCCCGCAGCCCCACGGGCTGTGGGGCCACGCGAGCGGCTGCCAAAGAGCTTTCCAAGGAGGCACGGCTTTCCCTCCTGGCTCTTCGGGCGTGGGAGCTGTCGCCAGAGCCGCGGCCCTACCGGAAAATGCTTCGCAGGCTGGCGCGGCGGCGCCACGTGTTCGCCGGTGGCGCCGAGGCTGATGGCCACCGGAAAGCCCGCAGCCCCATGGGCTGTGGGGCCACGCGAGCGGCTGCCAAAGAGCTTTCCAACGAGGCACGGCTTTCCGTCCTGCCTCTTCGAGCGTGGGAGCTGTCGCCAGAGCCACGGCCCTACCGGAAAATGCTTTGCAGGCTGGCGTGGAGGCGCCACGTGGGCGCCGTTGTCGCCGAGGCTGACGGCCGCTGGAAAGCCCGCAGCCCCACGGGCTGTGGGGCCACGCGAGCGGCTGCCAAAGAGCTTTCCAACGAGGCACGGCTTTCCCTCCTGGCTCTTCGGGCGTGGGAGCTGTCGCCAGAGACGCGGCCCTACCGGAAAATGCTTCGCAGGCTGGCGCGCCGGCGCCATGTGGGCGCCGGTGGCGCCGAGGCTGATGGCCGCCGGAAAGCCCGCAGCCCCACGGGCTGTGGGGCCACGCGAGCGGCTGCGAAAGAGCTTTCCAACGAGGCAGGGCTTTCCCTCCTGGCTCTTCGGGCGTGGGAGCTGTCGCCAGAGCCGCGGTCCTACCGCAAAATGCTTCGCAGGCTGGCGCGGCGGCGCCACGTGGACGCCGGTGGCGCCGAGGCTGATGGCCGCCAGAATGCCCGCAGCCCCACGTGCTGTGGGGCCACGCGAGCGGCTGCCAAAGAGCTTTCCAACCAGGCACGGCTTTCCGTCCTGGCTCTTCGAGCGTGGGAGCTGTCGCCAGAGCCACGGCCCTACCGGAAAATGCTTCGCAGGCTGGCGTGGAGGCGCCACGTGGGCGCCGTTGTCGCCGAGGCTGACGGCTGCCGGAAAGCCCGCAGCCCCACGGGCTGTGGGGCCACGCGAGCGGCTGCCAAAGAGCTTTCCAAGGAGGCACGGCTTTCCCTCCTGGCTCTTCGGGCGTGGGAGCTGTCGCCAGAGCCGCAGCCCTACCGGAAAATGCTTCGCAGGCTGGCGCGGGGGCGCCATGTGGGCGCCGGTGGCGCCGAGGCTGATGGCAGCCGGAAAGCCCGCAGCCCCACGGGCTGTGGGGCCACGCGAGCGGCTGCCAAAGAGCTTTCCAACAAGGCACGGCTTTCCCTCCTGGCTCTTCGGGCGTGGGAGCTGTCGCCAGAGACGCGGCCCTACCGGAAAATGCTTCGCAGGCTGGCGCGGCGGCGCCATGTGGGCGCCGATGGCGCCGAGGCTGACGGCCGCTGGAAAGCCCGCAGCCCCACGGGCTGTGGGGCCACGCGAGCGGCTGCCAAAGAGCTTTCCAACGAGGCACGGCTTTCCCTCCTGGCTCTTCGGGCGTGGGAGCTGTCGTCAGAGCCGCGGCCCTACCGGAAAATGCTTCGCAGCCTGGCGCGGCGGTGCCACGTGTTCGCCGGTGGCGCCGAGGCTGATGGCCGCCGGAAAGCCCGCAGCCCCACGGGCTGTGGGGCCACGTGAGCGGCTGCCAAAGAGCTTTCCAACGAGGCACGGCTTTCCCTCCTGGCTCTTCGGGCGTGGGAGCTGTCGCCAGAGCCGCAGCCCTACCGGAAAATGCTTCACTGCCTGGCGCGGGGGCGCCACGTGGGCGTCGGTGGCGCCGAGGCTGATGGCCGCCGGAAAGCCCGCAGCCCCATGGGCTGTGGGGCCACGCGAGCGGCTGCCAAAGAGCTTTCCAACGAGGCACGGCTTTCCCTCCTGGCTCTTCGGGCGTGGGAGCTGTCGCCAGAGCCGCCGTCCTACCGGAAAATACTTCGCAGGCTAGCGTGGAGGCGCCACGTGGGCGCTGGTGTCGCCGAGGCTGACGGCCGCCGGAAAGCCCGCAGCCCCACGGGCTGTGGGGCCACGCGAGCGGCTGCCAAAGAGCTTTCCAACGAGGCACGGCTTTCCCTCCTGGCTCTTCGGGCGTGGGAGCTGTCGCCAGAGCCGCGGCCCTACCGGAAAATGCTTCGCAGGCTGGCGCGGGGGCGCCACGTGGGCACCGGTGTCGCCGAGGCTGACGGCCGCCGGAAAGCCGGCAGCCCCACGGGCTGTGGGGCCACGCGAGCGGCTGCCAAAGAGCTTTCCAACGAGGCACGGCTTTACCTTCCTGGCTCTTCGGGCGTGGGAGCTGTCGCCAGAGCCGCGGCCCTACCGGAAAATGCTTCAAAGGCTGGCGCGGTGGCGCCACGTGTTCGCCGGTGTCGCCGAGGCTGACGGCCGCCGGAAAGCCCGCAGCCCCACGGGCTGTGGGGCCACGCGAGTGGCTGCCAAAGAGCTTTCCAACGAGGCACGGCTTTCCCTCCTGGCTCTTCGGGCGTGGGAGCTGTCGCCAGAGCTGCGGCCCTACCGGAAAATGCTTCGCAGGCTGGCGTGGCGGCGTCAATTGGGCGCTGTTGTCGCCGAGGCTGACGGCCGCCGGAAAGCCCGCAGCCCCACGGGCTGTGGGGCCACGCGAGCGGCTGCCAAAGAGTTTTCCAAGGAGGCACGGCTTTCCCTCCTGGCTCTTCGGGCGTGGGAGCTGTCGCCAGAGCCGCCGTCCTACCGGAAAATGCTTCGCAGGCTGGCGCGGCGGCGCCATGTGGGCGCCGGTGTCGCCGAGGCTGATGGCCGCCAGAAAGCCCGCAGCCCCACGGGCTGTGGGGCCACGCGAGCGGCTGCCAAAGAGCTTTCCAACGAGGCACGGCTTTCCCTCCTGGCTCTTCGGGCGTGGGAGCTGTCGCCAGAGCCGCGGCCCTACCGGAAAATGCTTCGCAGGCTGGCGCGGCGGCGCCACGTGTTCGCTGGTGGCGCCGAGGCTGATGGCCGCCAGAAAGCCCGCAGCCCCACGGGCTGTGGGGCCACGCGAGCGGCTGCCAAAGAGCTTTCCAACGAGGCATGGCTTTCCCTCCTGGCTCTTCGGGCGTGGGAGCTGTCGCCAGAGCCGCGGCCCTACCGGAAAATGCTTCGCAGCCTGGCGTGGCGGCACCATGTGGGCGCCGGTGTCGCCGAGGCTGACGGCCGCCAGAAAGCCCGCAGCCCCACGGGCTGTGGGGCCACGCGAGCGGCTGCCAAAGAGCTTTCCAACGAGGCACGGCTTTCCCTCCTGGCTCTTCGGGCGTGGGAGCTGTCGCCAGAGCTGCCGTCCTACCGGAAAATACTTCGCAGGCTGGCGTTGAGGCGCCACGTGGGCGCTGGTGTCGCCGAGGCTTTCGGCCGCCGGAAAGCCCGCAGCCCCATGGGCTGTGGGGCCACACGAGCGGCTGCCAAAGAGCTTTCCAAGGAGGCACGGCTTTCCCTCCTGGCTCTTCGGGCGTGGGAGCTGTCGTCAGAGCCGCGGCCCTACCGGAAAATGCTTCGCAGCCTGGCGCGGGGGCGCCACGTGGGCGCCGGTGGCGCCGAGGCTGATGGCCGCCGGAAAGCCCGCAGCCCCATGGGCTGTGGGGCCACGCGAGCGGCTGCCAAAGAGCTTTCCAACGAGGCACGGCTTTCCCTCCTGGCTCTTCGGGCGTGGGAGCTGTCGTCAGAGCCGCCGTCCTACCGGAAAATACTTCGCAGGCTGGCGTGGAGGCGCCACGTGGGCGCTGGTGTCGCCGAGGCTGACGGCCGCCGGAAAGCCCGCAGCCCCACGGGCTGTGGGGCCACGCGAGCGGCTGCCAAAGAGCTTTCCAAGGAGGCACGGCTTTACCTTCCTGGCTCTTCGGGCGTGGGAGCTGTCGCCAGAGCCGCGGCCCTACCGGAAAATGCTTCGCAGGCTGGCGTGGCGGCGTCAATTGGGCGCTGGTGTCACCGAGGCTGAAGGCCGCCGGAAAGCCCGCAGCCCCACGGGCTGTGGGGCCACGCGAGCGGCTGCCAAAGAGCTTTCCAACGAGGCACGGCTTTCCCTCCTGGCTCTTCGGGCGTGGGAGCTGTCGCCAGAGCCGCGGCCCTACCGGAAAATGCTTCGCAGGCTGGCGCGGCGGCGCCATGTGGGCGCCGGTGTCGCCGAGGCTGATGGCCGCCGGAAAGCCCGCAGCCCCACGGGCTGTGGGGCCACGCGAGCGGCTGCCAAAGAGCTTTCCAACGAGCCATGGCTTGCCCTCCTGGCTCTTCGGGCGTGGGAGCAGTCGCCAGAGCCGCGGCCCTACCGGAAAATGCTTCGCAGGCTGGCGCGGCGGCACCACGTGGTCGCCGGTGTCGCCGAGGCTGACGGCCGCCGGAAAGCCCGCAGCCCCACGGGCTGTGGGGCCACGCGAGCGGCTGCCAAAGAGCTTTCCAACGAGCCATGGCTTGCCCTCCTGGCTCTTCGGGCGTGGGAGCTGTCGCCAGAGCCGCGGCCCTACCGGAAAATGCTTCGCAGGCTGGCGCGGCGGCGCCACGTGCTCGCCGGTGGCGCCGAGGCTGATGGCCGCCGGAAAGCCCGCAGCCCCACGGGCTGTGGGGCCAAGCGAGCGGCTGCCAAAGAGCTTTCCAAGGAGGCACGGCTTTCCCTCCTGGCTCTTCGGGCGTGGGAGCTGTCGCCAGAGCCGCGGCCCTACCGGAAAATGCTTCGCAGGCTGGCGCGGCAGCGCCACGTGGGCGCCGGTGTCGCCGAGGCTAATGGCCGCCAGAAAGCCCGCAGCCCCACGGGCTGTGGGGCCACGCGAGCGGCTGCCAAAGAGCTTTCCAACGAGGCACGGCTTTCCCTCCTGGCTCTTCGGGCGTGGGAGCTGTCGCCAGAGCTGCGGCCCTACCGGAAAATGCTTCGCAGGTTGGCGTGGCGGCGTCAATTGGGCGCTGGTGTCGCCGAGGCTGACGGCCGCCGGAAAGCCCGCAGCCCCACGGGCTGTGGGGCCACGCGAGCGGCTGCCAAAGAGCTTTCCAACAAGGCACGGCTTTCCCTCCTGGCTCTTCGGGCGTGGGAGCTGTCGCCAGAGCCGCGGCCCTACCGGAAAATGTTTCGCAGCCTGGCGCGGTGGCGCCACGTGTTCGCCGGTGGCGCCGACGCTGACGGCCGCCGGAAAGCCCGCAGCCCCACGGGTTGTGGGGCCACGCGAGCGGCTGCCAAAGAGCTTTCCAACGAGGCACGGCTTTCCCTCCTGGCTCTTCAGGCGTGGGAGCTGTCGCCAGAGCCGCGGCCCTACCGGAAAATGCTTCGCAGCCTGGCGCGGGGACGCCATGTGGGTGCCGATGGCGCCGAGGCTGATGGCCGCCGGAAAGCCCGCAGCCCCACGGGCTGTGGGGCCACGCGAGCGGCTGCCAAAGAGCTTTCCAACGAGGCACGGCTTTCCCTCCTGGCTCTTCGGGCGTGGGAGCTGTCGCCAGAGCCGCGGCCCTACAGGAAAATGCTTCGCAGCCTGGCGCGGCGGCGCCACGTGTTCGCCGGTGGCGCCGAGGCTGATGGCCGCCGGAAAGCCCGCAGCCCCACGGGCTGTGGGGCCACGTGAGCGGCTGCCAAAGAGCTTTCCAACGAGGCACGGCTTTCCCTCCTGGCTCTTCGGGTGTGGGAGCTGTCGCCAGAGCCGCGGCCCTACCGGAAAATGCTTCGCAGGCTGTCGCGGCGGCGCCACGTGGTCGCAGGTGTCGCCGAGGCTGACGGCCGCCGGAAAGCCCGCAGCCCCACGGGCTGTGGGGCCACGCGAGCGGCTGCCAAAGAGCTTTCCAACGAGGCACGGCTTTCCCTCCTGGCTCTTCGGGCGTGGGAGCTGTCGCCAGAGTCGCGGCCCTACCGGAAAATGCTTTGCAGGCTGGCACGGGGGCGCCATGTGGGCGCTGGTGTCGCCGAGGCTGACGGCCGCCGGAAAGCCCGCAGCCCCACGGGCTGTGGGGCCACGCGAGCGGCTGCCAAAGAGCTTTCCAACGAGGCACGGCTTTCCCTCCTGGCTCTTCGGGCGTGGGAGCTGTCGCCAGAGCCGCGGCCCTACCGGAAAATGCTTCGCAGCATGGCGCGGCGGCGCAACGTGTTCGCCGATGGCGCCGAGGCTGATGGCCGCCGGAAAGCCCGCAGCCCCACGGGCTGTGGGGCCACGCGAGCGGCTGCCAAAGAGCTTTCCAACGAGGCACGGCTTTCCCTCCTGGCTCTTCGGGCGTGGGAGCTGTCGCCAGAGCCGCGGCCCTACCGGAAAATGCTTCGCAGGCTGGCGTGGAGACGCCACGTGGTCGCAGGTGTCGCCGAGGCTGACGGCCGCCGGAAAGCCCGCAGCCCCACGGGCTGTGGGGCCACGCGAGCGGCTGCCAAAGAGCTTTCCAACGAGGCACGGCTTTCCCTCCTGGCTCTTCGGGCGTGGGAGCTGTCGCCAGAGCCGCCGTCCTACCGGAAAATACTTCGCAGGCTGGCGTGGAGGCGCCACGTGGGCGCTGCTGTCGCCGAGGCTGACGGCCGCCGGAAAGCCCGCAGCCCCACGGGCTGTGGGGCCACGCGAGCGGCTGCCAAAGAGCTTTCCAATAAGGCACGGCTTTCCCTCCTGGCTCTTCGGGCGTGGGAGCTGTCGCCAGAGCCACGGCCCTACCGGAAAATGCTTCGCAGGCTGGCGCGGGGGCGCCACGTGGGCACCGGTGTCGCCGAGGCTGACGGCCGCCGGAAAGCCGGCAGCCCCACGGGCTGTGGGGCGACGCGAGTGGCTGCCAAAGAGCTTTCCAACGAGGCACGGCTTTACCTTCCTGGCTCTTCGGGCGTGGGAGCTGTCGCCAGAGCCGCGGCCCTACCGGAAAATGCTTCAAAGGCTGGCGCGGTGGCGCCACGTGTTCGCCGGTGTCGCCGAGGCTGACGGCCGCCGGAAAGCCCGCAGCCCCACGGGCTGTGGGGCCACGCGAGCGGCTGCCAAAGAGCTTTCCAAGGAGGCACGGCTTTCCCTCCTGGCTCTTCGGCCGTGGGAGCTGTCGCCAGAGCTGCGGCCCTACCGGAAAATGCTTCGCAGCCTGCCGCGGCGGCGCCACGTTTTCGCCGGTGGCGCCGAGGCTGACGGCCGCCGGAAAGCCCGCAGCCCCACGGGCTGTGGGGCCACGCGAGCGGCTGCCAAAGAGCTTCCCAAGGAAGCACGGCTTTCCCTCCTGGCTCTTCGGGCGTGGGAGCTGTCGTCAGAGCCGCGGCCCTACCGGAAAATGCTTCGCAGCCTGGCGCGGGGGCGCCACGTGGGCGCCGGTGGCGCCGAGGCTGATGGCCGCCGGAAAGCCCGCAGCCCCATGGGCTGTGGGGCCACGCGAGCGGCTGCCAAAGAGCTTTCCAACGAGGCACGGCTTTCCCTCCTGGCTCTTCGGGCGTGGGAGCTGTCGCCAGAGCCACCGTCCTACCGGAAAATACTTCGCAGGCTGGCGTGGAGGCGCCACGTGGGCGCTGGTGTCGCCGAGGCTGACGGCCGCCGGAAAGCCCGCAGCCCCACGGGCTGTGGGGCCACGCGAGCGGCTGCCAAAGAGCTTTCCAAGGAGGCACGGCTTTCCGTCCTGGCTCTTCGGGCGTGGGAGCTGTCGCCAGAGACGCGGCCCTACCGGAAAATGCTTCGCAGGCTGGCGCGGGGGGCGCCATGTGGGCGCCGGTGTCGCCGAGGCTGACGGCCGCCGGAAAGCCCGCAGCCCCACGGGCTGTGGGGCCACGCGAGCGGCTGCCAAAGAGCTTTCCAACGAGGCACGGCTTTACCTTCCTGGCTCTTCGGGCGTGGGAGCTGTCGCCAGAGCCGCGGCCCTACCGGAAAATGCTTCGCAGCCTGGCGCGGTGGCGCCACGTGTTCGCCGGTGTCACCGAGGCTGACGGCCGCCCGAAAGCCCGCAGCCCCACGGGCTGTGGGGCCACGCGAGCGGCTGCCAAAGAGCTTTCCAACGAGGCACGGCTTTCCCTCCTGGCTCTTCGGGCGTGGGAGCTGTCGCCAGAGCTGCGGCCCTACCGGAAAATGCTTCGCAGGCTGGCGTGGCGGCGTCAATTGGGCGCTGTTGTCGCCGAGGCTGACGGCCGCCGGAAAGCCCGCAGCCCCACGGGCTGTGGGGCCACGCGAGCGGCTGCCAAAGAGCTTTCCAACGAGGCACGGCTTTCCCTCCTGGCTCTTCGGGCGTGGGAGCTGTCGCCAGAGCCGCCGTCCTACCGGAAAATACTTCGCAGGCTGGCGTGGAGGCGCCACGTATGCGCTGGTGTCGCCGAGGCTGACGGCCGCCGGAAAGCCCGCAGCCCCACGGGCTGTGGGGCCACGCGAGCGGCTGCCAAAGAGTTTTCCAAGGAGGCACGGCTTTCCCTCCTGGCTCTTCGGGCGTGGGAGCTGTCGCCAGAGCCGCGGTCCTACCGGAAAATGCTTCGCACGCTGGCGCGGCGGCGCCACGTGGGCGCCGGTGTCGCCGAGGCTGATGGCCGCCAGAAAGCCCGCAGCCCCACGGGCTGTGGGGCCACGCGAGCGGCTGCCAAAGAGCTTTCCAACGAGGCACGGCTTTCCCTCCTGGCTCTTCGGGCGTGGGAGCTGTCGCCAGAGCCGCGGCCCTACCGGAAAATGCTTCGCAGGCTGGCGCGACGGCGCCACGTGGTCGCAGGTGTCGCCGAGGCTGATGGCCGCCGGAAAGCCCGCAGCCCCACGGGCTGTGGGGCCACGCGAGCGGCTGCCAAAGAGCTTTCCAACGAGGCACGGCTTTCCCTCCTGGCTCTTCGGGTGTGGGAGCTGTTGCCAGAGCCGCGGCCCTACCGGAAAATGCTTCGCAGGCTGGCGCGGCGGCGCCACGTGGGCGCCTATGGCGCCGAGGCTGACGGCCGCTGGAAAGCCCGCAGCCCCACGGGCTGTGGGGCCACGCGAGCGGCTGCCAAAGAGCTTTCCAACGAGGCACGGCTTTCCCTCCTGGCTCTTCGGGCGTGGGAGCTGTCGCCAGAGCCGCGGCCCTCCCGGAAAATGCTTCGCAGCCTGGCGCGGCGGCGCCACGTGTTCGCCGGTGGCGCCGAGGCTGATGGCCGCCGGAAAGCCCGCAGCCCCACGGGCTGTGGGGCCACGCGAGCGGCTGCCAAAGAGCTTTCCAAGGAGGCACGGCTTTCCCTCCTGGCTCTTCGGGCGTGGGAGCTGTCGCCAGAGCCGCGGCCCTACCGTAAAACGCTTCGCAGCCTGGCGTGGCGGCGCCACGTGTTCGCCGGTGTCGCCGAGGCTGACGGCCGCCGGAAAGCCTGCAGCCCCACGGGCTGTGGGGCCACACGAGCGGCTGCCAAAGAGCTTTCCAACGAGGCACGGCTTTCCCTCCTGGCTCTTCGGGCGTGGGAGCTGTCGCCAGAGCCGCGGCCCTACCGGAAAATGCTTCGCAGGCTGGCGTGGCGGCGTCAATTGGGCGCTGGTGTCACCGAGGCTGAAGGCCGCCGGAAAGCCCGCAGCCCCACGGGCTGTGGGGCCACGCGAGCGGCTGCCAAAGAGCTTTCCAACGAGGCACGGCTTTCCCTCCTGGCTCTTCGGGCGTGGGAGCTGTCGCCAGAGCCGCGGCCCTACCGGAAAATGCTTCGCAGGCTGGCGCGGCGGCGCCATGTGGGCGCCGGTGTCGCCGAGGCTGATGGCCGCCGGAAAGCCCGCAGCCCCACGGGCTGTGGGGCCACGCGAGCAGCTGCCAAAGAGCTTTCCAACGAGGCACGGCTTTCCCTCCTGGCTCTTCAGGCGTGGGAGCTGTCGCCAGAGCCGCGGCCCTACCGGAAAATGCTTCACAGGCTGGCGCGGCGGCGCCACGTGTTCGCCGGTGTAGCCGAGGCTGATGGCCGCCGGAAAGCCCGCAGCCCCACGGGCTGTGGGGCCACGCGAGCGGCTGCCAAAGAGCTTTCCAACGAGGCACGGCTTTCCCTCCTGGCTCTTCGGGTGTGGGAGCTGTTGCCAGAGCCGTGGCCCTACCGGAAAATGCTTCGCAGGCTGGCGCGGCGGCGCCACGTGGGCGCCTATGGCGCCGAGGCTGACGGCCGCTGGAAAGCCCGCAGCCCCACGGGCTGTGGGGCCACGCGAGCGGCTGCCAAAGAGCTTTCCAACGAGGCACGGCTTTCCCTCCTGGCTCTTCGGGCGTGGGAGCTGTCGCCAGAGCCGCGGCCCTACCGGAAAACGCTTCGCAGCCTGGCGTGGCGGCGCCACGTGTTCGCCGGTGTCGCCGAGGCTGACGGCCGCCGGAAAGCCTGCAGCCCCACGGGCTGTGGGGCCACGCGAGCGGCTGCCAAAGAGCTTTCCAACGAGGCACGGCTTTCCCTCCTGGCTCTTCGGGCGTGGGAGCTGTCGCCAGAGCCGCGGCCCTACCGGAAAATGCTTCGCAGGCTGGCGTGGCGGCGTCAATTGGGCGCTGGTGTCACCGAGGCTGAAGGCCGCCGGAAAGCCCGCAGCCCCACGGGCTGTGGGGCCACGCGAGCGGCTGCCAAAGAGCTTTCCAACGAGGCACGGCTTTCCCTCCTGGCTCTTCGGGCGTGGGAGCTGTCGCCAGAGCCGCGGCCCTACCGGAAAATGCTTCGCAGGCTGGCGCGGCGGCGCCATGTGGGCGCCGGTGTCGCCGAGGCTGATGGCCGCCGGAAAGCCCGCAGCCCCACGGGCTGTGGGGCCACGCGAGCGGCTGCCAAAGAGCTTTCCAACGAGCCATGGCTTGCCCTCCTGGCTCTTCGGGCGTGGGAGCTGTCGCCAGAGCCGCGGCCCTACCGGAAAATGCTTCGCAGGCTGGCGCGGCGACACCACGTGGTCGCCGGTGTCGCCGAGGCTGACGGCCGCCGGAAAGCCCGCAGCCCCACGGGCTGTGGGGCCACGCGAGCGGCTGCCAAAGAGCTTTCCAACGAGGCACGGCTTTCCCTCCTGGCTCTTCGGGCGTGGGAGCTGTCGCCAGAGCTGCGGCCCTACCGGAAAATGTTTTGCAGCCTGGCGCGGTGGCGCCACGTGTTCGCCGGTGGCGCCGACGCTGACGGCCGCCGGAAAGCCCGCAGCCCCACGGGCTGTGGGGCCACGCGAGCGGCTGCCAAAGAGCTTTCCAACGAGGCACGGCTTTCCCTCCTGGCTCTTCGGCCGTGGGAGCTGTCGCCAGAGCCGCGGCCCTACTGGAAAATGCTTCGCAGGCTGGCGCGGCGGCACCACGTGGTCGCAGGTGTCGCCGAGGCTGACGGCCGCCGGAAAGCCCGCAGCCCCACGGGCTGTGGGGCCACGCGAGCGGCTGCCAAAGAGCTTTCCAACGAGGCACGGCTTTCCCTCCTGGCTCTTCGGGCGTGGGAGCTGTCGCCAGAGCCGCGGCCCTACCGGAAAATGCTTCGCAGGCTGGCGCGGCAGCGCCATGTGGGCGCCGGTGTCGCCGAGGCTGATGGCCGCCGGAAAGCCCGCAGCCCCACGGGTTGTGGGGCCACGCGAGCGGCTGCCAAAGAGCTTTCCAACGAGGCACGGCTTTCCCTCCTGGCTCTTCGGGCGTGGGAGCTGTCGCCAAAGCCGCGGCCCTACCGGAAAATGCTTCGCAGGCTGGCGCGGCGGCACCACGTGGTCGCAGGTGTCGCCGAGGCTGACGGCCGCCGGAAAGCCCGCAGCCCCACGGGCTGTGGGGCCACGCGAGCGGCTGCCAAAGAGCTTTCCAACGAGGCACGGCTTTCCCTCCTGGCTCTTCGGGCGTGGGAGCTGTCGCCAGAGCCGCGGCCCTACCGGAAAATGCTTCGCAGGCTGGCGCGGCAGCGCCATGTGGGCGCCGGTGTCGCCGAGGCTGATGGCCGCCGGAAAGCCCGCAGCCCCACGGGTTGTGGGGCCACGCGAGCGGCTGCCAAAGAGCTTTCCAACGAGGCACGGCTTTCCCTCCTGGCTCTTCGGGCGTGGGAGCTGTCGCCAAAGCCGCGGCCCTACCGGAAAATGCTTCGCAGCCTGGCGCGGCAGCGCCACGTGGGCGCCGGTGTCGCCGAGGCTTTCGGCCGCCGGAAAGCCCGCAGCCCCACGGGCTGTGGGGCCACGCGAGCGGCTGCCAAAGAGCTTTCCAACGAGGCACAGCTTTCCCTCCTGGCTCTTCGGGCGTGGGAGCTGTCGCCAGAGCCGCGGCCCTACCGGAAAATGCTTCGCAGGCTGGCGCGGGGGCGCCACGTGGTCGCTGGTGTCGCCAAGGCTTTCGGCCGCCGGAAAGCCCGCAGCCCCACGGGCTGTGGGGCCACGTGAGCGGCTGCCAAAGAGCTTTCCAAGGAGGCACGGCTTTCCCTCCTTGCTCTTCGGGCGTGGGAGCAGTCGCCAGAGCCGCGGTCCTACCGGAAAATACTTCGCAGGCTGGCGCGGCGTCGCCACGTGGGCGCTGGTGTCGCCGAGGCTGACAGCCGCCGGAAAGCCCGCAGCCCCACGGGCTGTGGGGCCACGTGAGCGGCTGCCAAAGAGCTTCCCAACGAGGCACGGCTTTCCCTCCTGGCTCTTCGGGCGTGGGAGCTGTCGCCAGAGCCGCGGCCCTACCGGAAAATGCTTCGCAGGCTGGCGTGGCGGCGTCAATTGGGCGCTGGTGTCGCTGAGGCTGATGGCCGCCGGAAAGCCCGCAGCCCCACGGGCTGTGGGGCCACGCGAGCGGCTGCCAAAGAGCTTTCCAACGAGGCACGGCTTTCCCTCCCGGCTCTTCGGGCGTGGGAGCTGTCGTCAGAGCCGCGGCCCTACCGGAAAATGGTTCGCAGGCTGGCGCGGGGGCGCCATGTGGGCGCCGGTGGCGCCGAGGCTGACGGCCGCTGGAAAGCCCGCAGCCCCACGGGCTGTGGGGCCACACCAGAGTCTGCCAAAGAACTTTCCAACGAGGCACGGCTTTCCCTCCTGGCTCTTCGGGCGTGGGAGCTGTCGCCAGAGCCGCGGCCCTACCGGAAAATGCTTCGCAGCCTGGCGCGGCGGCGCCACGTGTTCGCCGGTGTCGCCGAGGCTGAAGGCCGCCGGAAAGCCCGCAGCCCCACGAGCTGTGGGGCCACGTGAGCGGCTGCCAAAGAGCTTTCCAACGAGGCACGGCTTTCCCTCCTGGCTCTTCGGGCGTGGGAGCTGTCGCCAGAGCCACGGCCCTACCGGAAAATGCTTCGCAGGCTGGCGTGGAGGCGCCACGTGGGCGCTGGTGTCGCCGAGGCTGACGGCCGCTGGAAAGCCCGCAGCCCCACGAGCTGTGCGGCCACACCAGAGTCTGCCAAAGAGCTTTCCAAGGAGGCACGGCTTTCCCTCCTGGCTCTTCGGGCGTGGGAGCTGTCGCCAGAGCCGCGGCCCTACCGGAAAATGCTTCGCAGGCTGGCGTGGCGGCACCACGTGGGCGCCAATGGCGCCGAGGCTGACGGCCGCCGGAAAGCCCGCAGCCCCACGGGCTGTGGGGCCACGCGAGCGGCTACCAAAGAGCTTTCCAAGGAGGCACGGCTTTCCCTCCTGGCTCTTCGAGCGTGGGAGCTGTCGCCAGCGCCGCGGCCCTACCCGGACATATTTTGGAGGCTGGCGCGGCGGCACCACGTGGGGCTCCGGGCTTTCCTGCTGCTTTCAGGATCTCACCACCACCCTTTCCCACTTGGTGCTCCGCCAGCCTCTAGAATTTCTATTTTAGTGTCAAGGCAGTGCACGACTTAACATTATACAGAGTCCTACACATCAATACATGCTCAAATAAATAATAGCCCGTGGAATAATTGGCAATACAGTGGCGTCGTATGTTACAAAGTGTCAGATGTCATTGAAGACAATGACTGAGCGCTACAACGTAAAGCGTAACACAGTACGGGGCAGTGCCAGGCAATACGCCATCACAGAATCACCAATGGAGAAATTCACAACGGAGTGCAGTCTTACGACAGAATCTCTCAAGCCACCATTAAGCCAGTGACAGGCGGTACAATGCCACACGTTACAGTATACAGGGCAGTACAACCCGATTTGCAGACAAATAAATTAGAGCAAATCAGAAGATTCCCAGTACAGTACAGTACAATGCCAGACAGTCTCAGATGTCGGTCAAGACAATGCCAGGGCAACGCAGTGCAAGACATAACGTTATACAGGTCAGTACAAGGCAATACACAGTCAAATGAAGAACAGTAAACTACAATACCCAAACCACACTGCAGTACAATGGCAAACAATCCCACATGTCGGTCGAGACAATGACAACGCGAGACGGAACACTGTGCAGGGCAGCATAAGGCAGTACACAGTCAAATAAAGAACAGCTGACCAGAAAACCCGCGCTACGCTGCCGTACGATCTCAAGACATCTCGGATGGCAGTCAATGCAATTACAGGGCAATACAAAGCACTACGTCGCAGTACACAAGGCAGTACAAGGCAATACTCAGTCAAATAAATAACAGACAGTCAAAAAATTCACAGTGCAGTGCACTACTATGACACCAGGGGTCAGATGGCAACCAAAAGAAGGACAGGGCAATACAAGGCGAGAGGTAACCCAATACGGGGCCGGACAAGGCAATATGCAGTTGTGGCAGGTGGAGCGATTCACTTCAGTCCTGAGAGAAGTAGAGAAACATTCAGAAACATCAACACAGTGATTCGACAAAGGCAGCAGTGAATGTAACATCCCTTTACCAGGTTCTGTGGCCACATCCCCTGGACAATTTATTGCACAGACCCTCCCGTTGAGCCGCAACCCCCTTGCTTTCTAAACTCCTTCTTGAAGAGCAGTCTAAGTGCGGCTGGATCCAATTCCTAGCCCTGGACTTGGGCAACGGTTCACCTCTAAAGGATTGTGTCCGCGCCATCAACCCTTATATCACTGTGCTAAGGCTACGAGGTTTAGCGTGGTATTAGTCACTTACCGAGACTCTGTTGCGGCAAGGGATCTCTCAGCCTTGAGGAGCAGAACCTGAAGCAAGCGTCCCCGCTCAAGGGCACATCCTGGTGCTATGACAGACTATGACAGGCAATACTATGACAGGGCAATACAATGCAAGACGTAACTTTACACAGGGCAGTACAAGGCCAATACACAGTCAAATAGGGAACGACCGATCACAAAATTGATGCACGGTCAAATAGAGTACAACAGCCTAAGAAGCTCTCAATACAGTGCCTGTCAACGCCAGAATACATCAGATGGCTCGCGGCACGGTGAGAGGGCAATACGACGCAAGACTTAGGAAAATACAGGGCAGTACAAAGCAATACGTGGTCAAATATAGAACAGCCAATCAAAAACACCCTCAGTTCGGTGCGGTACAAACCCAGAGAGTGTAAAAGGACAGTTAAGACTATTTCATGGCAACACAACGCACAACGTAACACAATACAGGTTGCTACAATGCAATACAGAATAATAAACAACCGATCAAAACACCACAATACGGTGCAGTACGATCCCACACGGTCTCAGGTGGCAGTCAAAACAACTATAGAGCGATACGATCCAAGATGCAACATTACACGACACAGCAGAACGGAAGACGCAGTCAACTAAATACCAACCGATTAGAAGAACCGCAGTACAGTGCAGGAGAAAACAAAAATAAGTGGAGATGCCAGTCAAGACAATGACAGAGCAATACAAGGCAAGAAATAACGCAATACAGGGCAGTACAGTGAAATACACGGTCAAATAAATAACTGATTAAGTATCCCGCAATACCATGCGATGCAATGCCAAAACGTGTGAGACAGCAGTCGAGGCAGTGACAGAGCTATACAATGGAAGACATAATGCAGGGCTGTACAACACCGAAACGTATCAGATGGCACTCAGAACAACAACATGGCGATACAACGCAAGCCGCAACACAATACAAGGTGGTAACAAGGCAATACATAGGTCAAACACAGAACAACGAATAAAACCTGCACAATACGGATCGCTGCAATCCCAGAACGTCTAAAGTGACAGTGAACGGAATGACAGGGCAGTACAATGCAAGATACAACACTAGACAGGGCAATACGCATTCAAATAACACAAAACCGATTAAAAAACCCACAATACACACCAGTACAATGCCGGAACGGATCAGATGGCAGTCCGGGCAAATAGAGGGCAATACAATGCCAAACGTGACGCCATACGGGGCCGGACAAGGCAATACGCAGTTGTGGCAGGCCGAGCGGCTAACTTCGCTTCTAAGAGAGAAGCGGTGAAACATTCAGAAACATCGACACAGTGATTCTCCAAAGGCAGCAGTGCACGTGACGGCGCTTTACCAGATTCCATATGGCCACGCACCCCGGATTATTTCCTGCCTAGGGGCCAGGGTCAGACAAGCTGTCTGGCAGACCCTCCCATTGAGTCACGAGGCTCGGAAAGGACCCCCTTGCTTTCTAAACTCCTTCTCCGAGAGGAGTCTAGGTGCGGCTGGATCCAATTCCTAGCTCGGAGAGGACCCCCTTGCTTTCTAAACTCCTTCTCCGAGAGGAGTCTAGGTGCGGCTGGATCCAATTCCTAGCCCTGGACTTGGGCAATGGTTCACCTCTAAAGGATTGTATCTGCGCCATCGACCCTTTATATCACTGAGCTAAGGCTACAAGGTTTTGCATGCTATTAGTGACTTACTGAGAATCTGTTGCGGCAAGGCATATCTCAATCTCGAGGAGCAGAACCTTAATCGAGCGTCCCTGCTCAAGGGGAGATCCTGGCACGGAGGCCCCTGCCATGCAGAAGTAGTCAAAAGGCTCTTGGGCTGTCCACTATTTATGGGGTAAGCCAATTGACTTATAGTCACATCAGCACGGGAACAAAATATCTAGGTCCCCACTGTGTTGCCAACCATCCCCCAACTTCAAGTACCACTCAGAACAACTCTATGGTTGATTGGGGCGCCAAAACGAAGGGGCGCCCACACCACCCCAGCAGTCAAATAAGGAACAACTAATGGAACTTTCACAATTAATAAGTACAATCCCAGACAGTCTAAAGTAACAGCCAAGACAATGACAGACCACTACAGTGCAAGACCTAACATCATACAGAGCAGTAAAAGGCAACGCACAGCCAAGTCAAGAACAGTTAAAATACCCATAATCCAGTGCAGCACTATGACACTGTCCCAAAACACAGTCAAAGCAACGACAGAGTAATGCAACACGAGCCGTAACACAACACAGGGCAGCACAAGGCAATACACAGTCACACAAAGAACAGCCAATTAAAAAACCCACAACAGAACGCCCTACAATCTCAGGAAGTCTCAGAGGGCAGTCACAGCAAATACAGGGCAATACGGTGCAAGATAACACAATACAGGCCACTGCCAGCCAATACTCAGTCAAATAAATAACAGACAGTCAAAAAATTCACAGTGCAGTGCACTACTATGACACCATGGGTCAGGCGGCAATCATGACAACGACAGGGCAATACAAGGCAAGACGTAACCCAATACGGGGCCGGACAAGGCAATATGCAGTTGTGGCGGGTGGAGCGATTCACTTCACTCCTAAGAGAGAAGTAGAGAAACATTCAGAAACATCAACACAGTGATTCTCCAAAGGCAGCAGTGCACGTGACGGCGCTTTATCAGGTTCCGTGGCCACGTACCCTGGATTATTTCCTGCCTAGGGGCCAGGGTCAGACAAGCTGTCAGTGAGACCCTCCCATTGAGTCACGAGGCTCGGAAAGGACCCCCTTGCTTTCTAAACTCCTTCTCCGAGAGGAGTCTAGGTGCGGCTGGATCCAATTCCTAGCTTGGAAAGGACCCCCTTGCTTTCTAAACTCCTTCTCCGAGAGGAGTCTAGGTGCGGCTGGATCCAATTCCTAGCCCCGGACTTGGGCAACGGTTCACCTCGAAAGGATTATGTCTGTGCCGTCAACCCTTTACGTGGCTCATAAAAAACAGCTGATGAAGGAAGGGGCAATATGGTGGCCTACAACGGCAGAATAGATCAGATGACAATCAAGACAACAACCGAGCGATACAATGGAAGACGTAACACCACACGGGGCCGGACAAGGCAATACACAGCCACATCAGAACCCATGAGACACATCACACTACAGTCCAGTCCTAGGACAGATTCTCTAACGTGACCGTCAAGACAACAGGGCAATACAACGCAAGATGTAACACAGGCCATATGCAGTTGTGGCGGGTGCAGTGATAAAATTCACTCCTAAGAGAGAGGCAGAGAAACATTAACAAACATAACAGTGATTCACCAAAGGTAGCAGCGCACGTGATGGCACTTTACCAGATTGCACGGCCACGCACCCCGGGTCATTTACTGCCTAGGGGCCAGGGTCAGACGAGCTGTCAGGGAGACCCTCCCCTTGAGTCACGAGGCTCGGAAAGGACCCCCTTGCTTTCTAAACTCCTTCTCCGAGAGGAGTCTAGGTGCGGCTGGATCCCATCCTCACCCCGGACTTGGGCAACGGTTCACCTCTAAAGGATCGTATCTGCGTGATCAAACCCTTTGCATCGCTCAGCTAAGATGGCAAAGTCTGGCATGCTGTTAGTCACTGACCCAGAATCTGTTGCGGCAAGGCTTCTCTCAGCCTCGAGGAGCAGAACCTTAAGTGAGTGTCCCCAGGAAATGCTGGTGAACAGGCCGCTGCCTTGCAAGAAAGCTCCAAGGGCTCTTGGTCTGTCCGCTAGTTATATATATAACTGACTCACAGTGTCTTGACTCTGGTGCCAGCCATCCCACAAAGTTCAAGTGCCACTCGTAGCGACTCCTCCTGGTCGTTATAGCTCGAGCAGCAGCCCGGGGGAAAAAGGGGGGTGACATCGCAACAGCGGTCAAATACAGAACAACCGGTTAAAAATTGCACAATACAGTGCCAGAGACTCTAAAATAACTGGCAAGACAACGACAGGGCAACACCATGCAAGATCTAACCTTACACAGGGCAGTACAAGGCAACGTACAATCAAATGCAGAGCAGACAATGAAAGAATTGACGGTACAGTGCCATACAACGGTAGAATATATCAGATGTCGGTCACCACAATGACAGAGCAATACAAGGCAAGACGTAACGCGATACGGGGCCCTACAAGGCGACACAGTCAAGGAAACAACAACCCATGAAAGAATTCACAATACAGCACGGTCCTAGGACGGAAGGTGTAAAACGACCGTCGAGACAGTGACAGGGCAATACAATGCAAGACGCAACACCATACCAGGTGGTAACAAGGGAACATGCAGCCAAACGAAGAACAACCGATTAAGAAACCCAGCATACGTTCAACTGTAATACCAGAAAAGATCAGAAGGCAGTCAAGACAATGACAGCGCACTATAACGCGAGAAGTAACACAATACAGGGCAGTACAAGGCATTACACAGTCAAATAAAGAAGAACCCATTAAAAACCACACAATACAGTGCGGTGCGATGCCAGAGTAGATCAGAAGGCAGTCGAGACTACGACGGGGCAATATAATGCGAGATGTTACACAATACAGGGCGGTACAAGGCATTAGAAAGCCAAATGAAGAACAACCAATTAAAAAACCTGCAATACAGCGTGGTACGAGGCCCGAACACATCAGAAGGCAGTCAAGGCTACGACGGGGCAATATAACGCTAGACGTAACGCAATAGAGGGCTGTACAAGGCATTACACAGTCAAAGAACAACCGATTAAAAAAAAAAAACACACAACACGGTGTGGTACGATGCCAGAATAGATCACAGAGCAGTCAAGAGCGTGACGGGGCAACACGATGCAAAACCGATACTGAGTGAGGCGGAGCAATACTATTTCAAATATACAAGAACACAGTATGGAACCAAGTTCTTAAGCGTACGACACAAGACCATCTCAAATGGCAGTCAAGGAAGTTCCTGAGCAACGTAATCCCGATTTGCACAAAATGGTGCCATCAGGCACCATTGTGTCAGTCAACACTACGTTGTACTACAATATCCCCCGCATCACACGCGCCGTACCCTTCTGCTCACCTGCTCCGCATGGATTCCGGATTCGGACTTTGTGGCACACTCTGGTTCTGGCACCTAAAACACCTAAGACACACAATATTACTGTTGAGCTTACGGGAAACCACCACCCCCATGCGCTACCTCTCTGCTACCCAGCTCACCTCCAACGCTCGTCCGGCTCCGGATGCCTGCGGCGCCTGCAAAACCAAAGACAAACCCTCCCCTGAGCTCCCCAACGTGTCCACAACCGCCTCACTCGCTGGGACCACTCAATGGGCGTGCAGCATCACCCCTCTGACCCTGCGTGTCACACCAACCGAAGAAACACACGCCGAGATACCGCCCAAAACCCTACCAAGTTCCCCATCTCCCACTCCCTCACCTTGCCCGCCCGTCCTCCCCCGAGGCGTGCAACCTGAAGGCTCGCAAACCACCCATAAAACCCAACCGACACGGGTTGCTTTAAAACTTGAAAGTTGCTCCCTCTGAGGCAGATGTGATACTTCAGCCCACCCGCCGCTGCTGACCTTGACTGACTCATCCCCATCCCCACATCCCATGTCATTCATTGCTTCAAAACTTCAAATTGGAAAGAGCCAATACATACAGTACTCAGAGCCACATCTTCTCTCTAACACCACGTGCTGACCCACCTTCTTACATCGCTCTCCTCCTCTACGCTGCCCCGCCAAGCTTGTCCTGTTGCATCTGCAAGAACGACATCAGAGAAGTCACCCTGAGGCAGAGCAATAGAGTCATAACAACAAAAGGTCTTGCACCTTTTCACAAATACCATCTAAGGTCCAAATACAACCGTACACAAAGAAAATTACAAAAAAAAAAAATCCGCACCAAAATCAGCCATACCCTCTTGGACATGAACTCTTCTTCACTGCTGCTGTATTGCCTTCCCAACACGCCTCTGCTCTTCCCAAACAAAACAGAAGAGGTGTCTACACAGCCTCCCGATGGCTACCCTGAGATGACTCTAACACCTTTGCCCCGATCTACAGGGATTCATGTACTACATACAGACTCTCCACATGATTCCACCCACCCTGGACACTACGCGCCCGGGCAGGGCGGCCCCGAGCCAAACACTCACAGTTACAGACAGACACTACACGGAACGCTACGAACGACGCGCCTCACAGACGAGAGAAAACTCTCAGCAAGAAAGATGACACGGGGACCAAAGTCACCATCATGCAAGAAAATCTGTGGGATCGTGATGATGTCAATGTGAAGACGCTCTACGGAACCCCCTGAAGCAAACTGTAGAACGTGATGGTACGTAATAAGAACGGACTGTTGAGCCCGATAAGATGGACGTGCAGGAAGCCTGGCTTCAAGACCTAAGAACGTAACGATGCAGGGAAGAACTCCCAGACGTGGAAGTGGGCCGTCCAGAAACTTCCGAGACGCAAGATTGATGCACGCTTTAAGATGCTAACGCAAGAAGAGCGTCAGATGAATGATGCTACGCCCACAGGCCCAAGCATTCAAGACCCTAAGGATGACGCCCAGGGCCCCACGTCGTGCTCCTGGAGCTCAAAGATGACCTCGAGACCCAAGAAGGGGCGAAGATACACAACACAGACCACACGAATGACATGACAACACGCACAGGCTGGAACTGCCCTGCCCGGGACGCGCTAGCGTCACACTGAGCAGTAAGCAACATCCTTTACCTTCCTAAATATGACTGTGCCCCGGGACAGCCCTCGCCACTACGCTAACGTCAAAGACCCCATTTTGCAATTGTCCAACTCGGCCCCTCTCCGGCACCTGACTGTCAACTTAGCTTTTGGAGGGCCAGGCATCTGGATCCTTCTTCGATGCGGTCCGCAAAAACCGGCCATCCGATACATTTCCGCAGTCACCAGGTTCCTCCTCTTCCTCTGCAAAAGGAAAATAAAAAATAACCCCAGAGGCCGCCACAGCACCAGCAATAAGCATCCTGAGAGGAGACGCCAACCTCTTCCACGACACCCTCAGCCTCCCGAACGCCGTGGCGTTCTGCTCGCCCGCTCCGCGCCGATTCCGGAGTCCGAGGCTGCGGTGATAGTTATTCACAGCACCTAAGAGACCAAGAAACACAACATTACTACTGCGCTTCTGCCAAACCGCCACACCACCGACTCCTATCTTCTGTCTTCATTCACATGAGAAAAAAAAAGTACCCAACTGTATTCATAGAGGCGCCAGTCACATCTTCCCTCTAACACCACATGCCGAGCCACCTCCGTACAGCGCTCCTCTCGGCTCCCCTGCGCCACCCTGCACATCTCATCTCTCGGCATCTAAAAAGAGAGAAAAAAAAAAATCAAGCATTACCCTGATGGCAGAGCGATAGCTTAATTCCAAAGGTCTTGTTTCTACTTCGGAACACTGTTCAATTAGATCCAACTACAGCCTGCCGTCAAAAAAAAAAAAAAACACAGAAAAAGCCCACAAACATTACACCCCACACAAAGCAGCCTGAACGTCTTTGAGATACTGCGTCCTTCACTGGCTGTGAACAGCCTCTCCGACTTGGCTCTGCTTATGCCAACACCCACTAATGAAACACCCCCGCACCCAACCTACTGAGAGCAAATTCCAGATGACTACCCAACCTTTGCCTCGGTCTCCACAGATCCACATATTAACCGTAGACTCTCGTCACTACTCTGCCTGCCCTGGACTCTACACACCCGGGCAGGGGGGCTCCGAGCCAGACACACACACAAGCACAGACCGACACTACACAGAACGCTAAAAACCACGCGCCTCAAGGATGAGAGAAAACTCTCAGCAAGAAGGATGACACCCGGACGGAAGTCACCGTCGGGCAAGAAGACCTGGAGACTGTGGTGGTGATGTGAAGAGGCTCTATGGAAGCCCCTGAAACAGAGTGTAGGACATCTTCGTCTGTGATAAGAAGGGACTGTCAAGACTGATAAGACGTATGCGGGGGAAGCCTGGCTTCAAGACCTAAGAACGTAATGACATAGGGAAGAAGTCCCAGTTGTAGACGCGGGCCATCCGGAAACTTCCAAGACGCAAGACCGATGCGAGCTTTAAGCTTCTAACGCAAGAAGACCAGCAGCCGAACGGTGCTATGCCCATGGGTGCAGGTGTTCGAGACCCTAGGGATGGTGCCTGAGGCACCATGCCATGCTCCTGGAGATTAAAGATGACCTCGAGACCCGAGAAAGGTCTAAGACACAGAACACGGACCACACGAAAGACACGACAACACACACAGGCTGGAACCGCCCTGCCCGGGAATGCCGAACAGTAAGCCGCGTCCCTTACGTGCCTAAAGGAGACTGCGCTCCAGGACAAACCTCTCCCCTACGCCAACTTCAAAGACACCTTTTTGCAATTCTCAACCTCGTCCCCTCTCGGGCGCCAGTCTCTCAACTTAGCTTTTGGAGGGCCAGGGGTCCGAATCCATCCTTGAGGCAGTCCACAGAAAACAGCCATCCAATACGTTCCTGTGGTCACCAGCTTCCTCCTCTTCCTCTGCAAAAGGAAAAGAAAAAAAAAAAGTTATCCCAAAAGCAGCCACAGCACCAGCAATAAGCATCCTGAGAGGAGATGCCAACCTCTTCCACAACACCCTCAGCCTCACGAACACCGAGGCATTCTGCTCGCCCGCTCAGTGCCAATTCCGAGTCTGACGCTGCGGCAACAGTTATTCATGGCACCTAAGATACCAAGAAACACAGCATTACCACCGCGCTTCTGCCAACCCACCAGTCCCGTGCCCCTCCTCGATACTATCTGGCTTGCCTCGAATGCGAGAGCCTAGAGCACACCAGGCTCCGACGACACCCGAACCCATCTGCAAAACCTGTCCAAGAAGGACTCGTGAACCCGGCTCCCTTTTCTAGCCCTCCCCCAGTGGCAAAGCTTTAGAAACCCCTTCTCTTCTCGCTGAGCTGCCAGGGAAGGAGCCCCACTTCTTCCCCACAGATCCCACCCTTTATTTGCCAGCCTGAACACCCGGCGTTGGACGCTTCTCGGGAGTCACTCTTCCCAGCCTCTCCCTGCGTCCCGCCACCACCTCCTATCTTCTGTCTTCCCACGGACTCCGGGCTCTGCTGCAGACCCACAGAGTCAGCGAAGCCCCGACCCGACCTACACCAGGGGCCTGCCGCACGCCGCAAAGGCTCCAGGGACACGGCGAAACCCTGAGCACCGTGGGGGAAGGCGACGAGGCGCCCCACATCCTGAAATGCGTTATACCTTATGGCCCTGCTGCTTTCCTGAGAAACGCGAAAACTCCATCTACGGCTGCAGACAAGACGCTCACCCAGTCCCTGCAAAGTGATCTCATCACCTGCCCGATTGAGACAGATTCTATTGGCATCTTACCTGGGATACAGCAAAGCCAGTGGGGAAAAAAGAAAAAAACCACAAGAAAGTTCCATCTTCAATACAGCCAGGGATTCCAGGATAACGCGCCATGCCTGGAAGAGAGAAAACCATACCCTTAAACCATCTCACCGCCCCCGAATGCTCATTACCACGTGACTGACCTGAAAAACCGCACGGAAGAGAAGCAGCGCATGAGGCCGCTCTCTACCGTACGTGCTGCCAAACCTCACCTGGTCCTGAAGGTCTTACCACCTCCAGCTTCCTACCTGTGGTTCTCTAAATGGGATAACGTCTCCACCCCAGGAGCTGAGCCGCCTCCGAAGCTGCAGTCGACTGAAGGACAGGCAGAGCTCTGACCCTGGAGACGCCTGGCAGCGGAATGAGCTGCCCCAGCAGAGGCTGTGGGTTATATACCCCGGGCCCTGCCCACCCCCCTTCCCACCATCCCCTGGGAAAGGGGCCCGGCTGACCTCCACGAGGCACAGAGCCTGCCGGAGGAGCAGCTGCTCCTTTCCTCACAGGCCTGAGAAGTCCAGCGTGCAAAACACCAAAACGGAGAAAGCGACCCTTAGAGGAACGGACAATACGCGCTCTTTTATTACAACTACGTCAGTTGTGTCAGCAACGGGGCCCCGTAGGTACGTAAACTTAAACTTTTGCAGGGCGTAGACATAAAGAGAAAGACATCATCCTAACCTCCGTAGGCAAGTAGACCATTAGGCCCGATAACCACGTTTTTAAATCAAGACTCGATGTCCTTTACTTTCCTTGTGAAAGAAAACCCACAATGCTGGGGGGGGGTCATATGTCACTTCTAGCAAGACGACACATATTACCCGACTTCTGCCAGAACTACGTTCTGGATAGGAACGACAGACAGAACGCAAGCAGAGGCTTGTGCGCCGCCTGTAATACAGCGGCGGAGAAAGAACCAACCCTTCCGACCGCCGCTCTCCTCAGCCGAGTCCGCTCCGGTGCCCTTTCTGTCATTGCTGTCATGGCTTAGGCTGGGCATTAAATGAAACGACAGATGCTCTCTTTCAACTTCTCTCCTGAGGGAGAAAACAATGTGAGGGAGACTTAGGAACTGAAAGAGAAACTGAACTCTAACGAAATATAAACAGAAAAGTAGTACTGAAGAAAGACAAGAATAACAGGAAAACAGTAGCAGAGAGAAAATATATACACACAACCCGGCATGGAGCTCCCAAGATGACCATCGCCTCACCCGCTGGCACGGGGAAAGTCCGGGACCAGACTCGGTGACAGACTGGAACCAGATTCCGGACCTGGTTGCATAAATGCACAGATCAGCGTCAAAGGACAATGACCAGACAGAGGAGTCCTCAAAGGCCAGACGACAGGTACCGACCCCTTCGATGCCTCCGCTTTTATACTGAGGGTGATGAGGATGGGATGCGATACCCCATCAGTCAGATCCGGGTCACTGGTCCCGTCTACTCTTCACCATGGGTGCAACCCCTCTACGCTTTTCTGCTTCTGACCCTCCGACGGGGCATATATAAAAGTCAGCTGCGCTGTGCTGTTATAGGAATAAGTATAAGCAAGAGCCTCTCTGCACGGCATCCCTTCGCATTAAGTGTAAATATAAGTTCTTGGCGCTCTGAAGGCAGATACTACCTGAAAAATACGTCATTACCTTCAGAGAGTTCAGTTCATTGGAAGAGACCTACCTGCAAAGTAAAGTGACTGCAAACAACACCGGTTCTGTTGCACCTCAGACCAGCACTTCCACACATGGCTACGTAACCTCACATTCACATGAAAAAAAAGAAGAAGTGGCCAAATGTATTCATGGAGCCGCCGGTCACATCTTCCCTTTAAGACCTCGGGCTCAGCCACCTTCGTCCCGCGCTCCCGTCAGCTCCCCTGCGTATCCCTGGCCACTTCATCTCTCTGCACCTGAAAAAAAGCAACACAACATCAAACATTACCCTAATGCGGAGCAGTAGCTTAATTCCAAAGGTCTTGTTTCTACTGAAGAACCCTGTTCACATAAGTCCAACTACAGCCTGTCATCCAGAGAAGAGAAGCCTGCAAACGTTACACCCCACACAACGCAGGCTTACCATCTTTGAGACACCGTCCCCTTCACTGGCCACGAACACCCTCTCCAACTTGGCTGCGCTTATGCCAGCGCCCGCTAATGAAACACCCGTCCACGCAGCCTCTCGAGAGCTAATCAAGTCGAGACGACTGAGCAACCTTTGCCTGGGTCTAGACAGATCCTCATATTCACTACAGACTGCCGTCGTGATTCTGCCTACCCTGGACGCTACGTACCTGGGCAGGGCAGCCCCGAGCCAGACACACACAGACTGACGCCACACAGAACACTACGAACGACGCGCCTCAAGGATGAGAGAAAACTCTCAGCAAGAAGGATGACACCGGGACCAAAGTCACCGTTGGGCAAGACGACCTGCGGCACTGTGATGGTGACGATGTGAAGAGGCTCCACAGAACCCCCTGAAACCAAGTGTAGAACTTCACAGTTCCTGAGAAGGGACTGTCGAGCCTGACAAGATGGACGCGTAGGAAGCCCAGCTTCAAGACCTAAGAGCGTAACGACACAGGGAAGAAGCCCCAGTCGCTGAAGTGGGCCATCCGGAAAGTTCCAAGATGCAAGACCGATGCACGCTTTAAGATGCTAATGCAAGAAGAGAGGCAGACGGTTGGTGCTACGCCCACGGGTGCAGGCGTTCAACACCATAAGGATGGCGCCCGATGCACGTTCCATGCTCCTGGAGCTTAAAGATGATCTCAAGACCCAGAAAAAGGGTCTAGGATGCAAAACACAGACCACACGAACGACACGACAACACACACAGGCTGGAACTGCCCTGCCCAGGTTGCGTTCACATCACACTGGACAGTAAGCTACGTCATTTACCTGCCCAAAGGAGACTGTGCCCCAGAACAGCCCTCCCCCCTACACTAACATCAAAGACCCCATTACACAGTTGTCAGCCTCCGCCCCTCTCCGGTGCTGGTCTCTCAACTTAGCTTTTGGAGGGCTGGCATCTGATTCCATCCTCGACGTAGTCCACAAGACACAACCATCCGATACGCTCCTGCGGTCACCGGCTTACTCCTCTTCCTCTGCAAAAGGAAAAGGAAAAGTCATCACAAAAGCGGCCCCAACACCAGCAATAAGCGCCCCGAGGGGAGATGACGACCTCCTCCACAAAACCCCTCAAGCCTCCTGAACGCTGACGCAGTCTGATTGCCTGCCCCGCACCGATTCTAGAGTCGGATGCTGCAGCGACGGTTATTCACGGCACCTAAGATACCAAGAAACACAACATGACCACTGCGCTTCTGCCAACCCACCAGTCCCGTGCTCCTCCTCGATACCATCTGTCTTGCCTCAAATGCGAGAGCCTAGAGCAGACCAGACACCATCGACAACCAAACCCAACTACAAGACTGGTTTGAGAAAGACACATGAACCCGCCTCCCTTTCCCAGCCATCCCCTAATGCCAAAACTTTAGAGACTCCCTCCCTTCTCCTGAGCTGTCAGGGAAGGGGACCCACTGCCTCCCCACAACTCCTGCCCCTGATTTTCCAACCGCTCCTCGGGACCTGCTCTTCTGAGCCCTGTGTGTGGCAGACACCTCCCGTCTTCTGCCTTCCCAGAGACTCCGGGCTCTGCTACAGACCCAGAAAGCCAGGAAAACAGTTACAGAACCTACCGATAGCGTCCTGCAAGAGCTTCAGGGCCACCGCGATGCCCTGGGCACTCTGGGGGGAAGTGATGAGCCATCCCTGCTGTTTTCTCAAAACAAACTCAATATACAGATACCTACAAAACACTCGCCCTAAATCCTGCTCCAGTATCTCATAACACACCCAATTAAGACTAATAAAAACACCAACTAATGTAGCGTACATCAAAATTGGAAAAAATACAACATTTTATCTTCAGTGAAGTCAGAAATTATAGTAAAACACACACCGGCTGCCATAAGCAAAAAAAAAAAAAGACGCATACTATTAAACCATTTAAACAAACTAAAGGCTCCCTATGAAACTAAAGATATGGGGGAAAAAAAGAAAAAAGATAACATGAGACTCCACTTTCTGTGGCAGCCACCCTTCCATTGGGGAGTCTCACCTCTGATGTCCTACCTACGCTAGTTCAAACGCCACAACAAGCCTTCCCAAACAGCCGCACGAGCTCCAAGACAACACTGAAGGAGCTCCAGAGCTCTCACCCCAGAGAAGACCAGCAGCAGAACGAGCTCCTGACCCAAAGCTGTGGCTCATATACCCCGGGCCCCGCCCACCGCCTTTCCCACAATCCCCTGGGTCAAGGGTGGGGCCGCCCCCCAGAAGCATAAAAGCAGCTGAAGGGGCAGCAGGTGTTGTTATTTGCTTTAATTTTACCATCTACGAAGTAGTGAAGAGTGAGAGCGACCCTTGCTAGAAAAAGCATCATCTGCTCCTCCCTTGCAGCTCCACCCATTGCATCAACGATGTGTCCAGGGGAGCGGTTAAAGAGAGGTGAGACAGAAAAAAAATAAACATCAGACTTATCTCTACAGGAAAGTGGCTTATTCAATGCAATGATAACATTATCATTAAAATTTATGTACTTGAGTGTCCTTCAAAACAAACAAATACAAACCCAAGCACAATCTGTTACTACGGGGTCGTTCCTCATTTCTAGCGAGACCGTGTGCACTAACGACCTTCTGCCAGAACCCCTTTTTGGATGGGAGCGAATAACAAAACAGAACCAGATTCTAGGAGAAAACTTCCTCAAAAACATCTTCCCCTGTGAAATAAGTTATTTATTGTAAATTGCTGGCAATTTAAAGTCATATTGATAATCTCGCTTTGACTTTTTACGCCACAGTGCTACTTGCGTCCCAAAATACAGAAAGCAACAAAAAAGCATGGAATTACAAGTCACGTGTTTCCTGAACCTGCATAAAGCACCCTAATTAACATCTCAGTAGCTAGAACAAAAACGAGTTTATACACATAAACTCATATTTTACAATATCTGTAAAAATGAGAAATTCTTCTTTATTTCAATGCCTCACGCCCATATAGACAGGTTTTATTCTATTTTTAAACACACATTCCCCCCATGAATTTTCAGGCATTTTTGGGGGGGACCCAGTGTGACACCCCACACACCCGCCCCGGAAAAGGTCGTCTTTTGACTTAGAAATACCATCTGGAGTACAACTGCAGCCTGACATCAAAAAAAAAACCAAACTACACAAACACCACACCCCACACAAAGCGGCTTTAACATCTCGGAGACGCAGTCTGCGTCACTACTGCGGAACAGCCCCTCCCACACAGCTCTGCTCATCCCAAAAAAACCCTTAATTAAAGAGCTGCCCACACCACCTGCTGGTGGCTCCTCGCTGGGAGTTGACTGTACCACCTTGGCCTCAACAGTCTCCTTAGATCAACGTATGACCCATAGACTCCTGCTGCTCTTCCCTCTGCCCCTGACTCTACGCGACCGGGCAGAGCAGCTCCGAGCCCAACACGCACAAGCACAGACCAACGCTACACACAACACCACAAACAACGCACCTCACGGATCAGAGAAAACTCTCAGCAAGAAGGATGACACCCCGACGACGTAAGTGATTGTCAGGCAAGAAGACCTGCGGGCCCATGGCGGTGACGTGAGAAGGCTCGAGGGAAAGCCGAGGAAATGAGCACAACGCAACGGCCCGGGACAACGAGTGACTCTCAGACTGAGGAGGTCTATGCGCGGGAAGCCTGGCTTCAAGACCGAAGAACTTAAGGATGCAGGGAAGAAGTCGCAGTCCCTGAAAAGGGATGGCTAGAGAACAGGGCTGCTCCCGCAGCCAGGAACAACGCCGCAGATGAGGACCGTCCAGAAACTTCTGAGTTTCTAAAGACCCAGCCACGCTTTAAGCTTACGATGCAAGAAAAGCAGCCCCCGACTGGGGCAATGCCAACGAGGACAGGCATTCGAGGCTCTAGGGATGGTGCCTGAAGTACAGACCGCGCTCCTCAAGTGGAAAGAGGACATTGAGTCCCAAGGAAGGTTTAAGACACAGAAAACACACCACACAAACAACACAACAGACGCGGGCCAGAACTGCCCTGCCCAGCACACGCTACCTTTGTGCTGAAGAGTAACCCGCCCCCTTTACCTGCTCAGAGGACACTGCTCCTGGATACGCCTCTGCTCTACCCTGACTTGAAAACTCCTCCCTGAAACTGCCAACCTTGGCCCCCCTCCAGCGCCTGTCCCTCTGCTTCGCTTTCAGAGGGCCAGTGGCCTGAATTCATCCTTGACGAAAAAAAAAACCACAACAAACAGCTAACTGATGCGTTCCTGCAGTCACCACGTTCCTCTTCATCGGCAAAACAAAGAGAAATCACAGCTCCAGCAGCGACCACCATGACAGTAGATGCCAACCTCTTCCACAACACCCTCGTCCTCAGAGGTGCCACGGCAATCCGCTCACCTGCGTCGCGTCGATTCCAGAGTCGGAGGCTGCCGCAACAATTATTTATGGCACCGACGATACCAACAAACACAAAATTACCATTGCGTTTCCGCGACATCACCAGTCCCGCGCTCCTCCTCCACACCGTCCAGCTCACCTCAACTGCAAGAGACTAGAACAGACCGGACCCTGTCGACACCCAGATCCAAAGGCAAAACCGATACGACAGAGACTGACGAACCCGCCTCCCTCTCCTAGCCAGCCCCCAGCGCCAAAACTTTAGGAACCCCTTCTCTTCTCCTCAACTGTCAGGGAAGGAGCCTCACGTCCTCCTGACCACTCCCATCCTCTATTTGCAACCCTGAACCCCCTACGCCGGCCGCTTCTCAGGAGCGGCTCTTCTGAGCCGTGCCCTGCGCTCCGCAGGCGCCTCCTGTCTTCTCTCTTCCCACCGACTCTGGGCTCTGCATCAGACCCACAAAACAAATAACGCCCTGACACAATCTACGAGGGGCCTGCTGCCAGCTGCAAACACTCGAGGGACACCGTGGCGCTCCGCGGGCAATGGGGGAAGGTGACGAGCCACGCCATACCCTGAGCGACGCTACGCCTTACGTCCCTGCTGCTTTCTTGAGAAACGCTAGTGCCATATGCAGCTGCATACAAAAGGCTTGCCTGAACCCCTACAAGATAATCTCATCATCAGCCCAATTAAGAGAAACAATATCAGCAATTCACACAGCCTACTGCAAAACCGGTGAAAAACCCACAGTTCTATCTTCAATGAAGCCAGGAATTCTAGGAAAATGCGGTGTTCCTAGAACAAAGCAAAGCAAAGCACGCTGTTAAACCATCCGGGCACCCCCTAAACACACATCACGAAGTCACTGACCTGAAAAAAAGGAAACAAAAAAGCAGCAGACCGGTCAACTTTCTACCGTACAGGCGGCTGGAGGTTTACTGCTCCCGAAGGCCTCAGCTCAGCCCTTCTCACCCCCGCCTCCCGAAACGCCAAAACGCGCCTCCCCAGACGGCTGAGCCCGCCCCAGAGCTGCCGCCAACCGAAGGACCAGCAGAGCACCGACCCCCCGGGGCCCAGCAGCAGAACGAGCTCCTGAGCCCGGGCTGGGGCTCACGTACCCCGGGCCCCGCCCACCGCCCTTCCCACAATCCCCTGGGAAAGGGGCGGGGCCGACCCCCAGGAGACGCGGAGGCGGCCGCAGGAGCAGCAGCTGCTTTTCTCCTGCCTTAAGTTCCCAGCGGGCGAAGCACCACCCCTTTTCCTGTCCCTCTGGGACTTGCCTCCGGTGATTCTCTTACCGCCTTGGGTTGATTTCTGTCGAGTCGTTGCTGTGGAGAAGAGAGTTCCGCAGGGGGCGCTTTGTTTGTGCGATCTTCGGATATTTTTGTGGTTAACTGTTCATCGCGCTTTGCGGTTTTAGTAGAGTGCTGGAATCATGTGATTCCCAGAAGACTGATGGGCATTTACGGGTCCCCGGAGGACTAAAGTACCACGGAGACGCGCGTCGGCTGACTGAGGGGGCCCCTGGAGGACTAAAGTGCCATAGAGACGCGCGTCGGCTGACTGAGGGGGCACTTCCGGGTTCCTGGAGGACTAAAGTGCCATAGAGACGCGCGTCGGCTGACTGAAGGGGCACTTCCGGGGCCCTGGAGGACTAAACTGCCATAGAGACGCGCGTCGGCTGACTGAAGGGGCACTTCCGGGGCCCTGGAGGACTAAACTGCCATAGAGACGCGCGTCGGCTGACTGAAGGGACACTTCCGGGTTCTGGAGGACTAAAGTGCCATAGAGACGCGCGTCGGCTGACTGAAGGGACCCCTGGAGGACTAAAGTGCGATAGAGACGCGCGTCGGCTGACTGAGGGGGCACTTCCGGGGTCCTTGAGGACCGCGGGGCCATGGAGGTGGACGCCCGGAAAACTGCCGGGCACCGCCGGGGGCGCGTTAACGCGTTAACAGCCGATTACTGGAGCGCCGACGGCCGCTCTCGGGGCCGGGCGGGCGGCACCGATGCCGCTCCAGGCGGCGCGGAGCTCGCCGGTGCCCCGGCGGTCCCGGTTCGGCCTCCAGCCGCCGCTCTCTCGGGACAGGCGCCGGACCGGGCAGCCGCGAAGCCGCGCATGCGCACGAGCTGCGGAGCCAGCGCGCGGCGCGGGCGGGGGCCGGGGGGCGGGGCCGAGGGGCGCGGGGGGCGTGGCCAGGGCTGCCGGGGGCGGGCCCGGGGAGGGCGGGAGGCGGGGCCACAGCGCACGCGCCGCTCCCCCCGCCCTCGGTCCCGCCGCTCCCACGCGCCGCCGCCGCCCGCGGCCCCCTCAGCCCCGCCGGGCCCCGGGGCCTCTCGCCGCCGCCGCCGCCTCCGCGCCCCGGACCCGCCCAGCGCGGCTTTGCCGCCCGCAACCAGCCCCGGGGACGCGGCATCGCCCCGCGCGGGGCCGGGGCGGGGTGGGGGGGGCGGGGGGGGGGGTGTCTCGTCCGCCGGAACGGGAGAATCGGGGATTTGGGCCTTTTCCCGCAGGAATTATTTTTTTTTTTTCCCCATTTTTTTTTTTTTTCCTTTCCGGCTGCACGAGCCCAGCCGCGGCCCCGGCCCTCGCAGTCGCGCCGCCATTCCCACAAACGTCACGTCTGTATTTTATACGTATATCTGTATTTTATACATATATTATATCTGTATTGTACACAAACGTCACATCTGTATTTTACACAAACGTTGTATCTGTATTTTATACATATATTATATCTGTATTTTATACATATATCTGTATTTTATACATATATTATATCTGTATTTTATACATATATCTGTATTTTATACATATATTATATCTGTATTTTATACATATATCTGTATTTTATACATATATTATATCTGTATTTTATACATATATTATATCTGTATTGTACACAAATGTCACATCTGTATTTTATACACATATCTGTATTTTATACATATATCTGTATTTTATACATATATCTGTATTTTACACAAACGTCGCATCTGTATTTTATACATATATCTGTATTTTATACATATATTATATCTGTATTTTATACATATATCTGTATTTTATACATATATCTGTATTTTATACATATATTATATCTGTATTTTATACATATATTGTATCTGTATTTTATACATATATCTGTATTGTACACAAACGTTATATCTATATTTTACACAAACGTTATATCTGTATTTTATACATATATTATATCTGTATTTTACACAAACATTGTATCTGTATTTTACACATCTATTATATCTGTATTTTACACATATATCTGTATTTTATACATATATCTGTATTTTATACATATATCTGTATTTTACACATATATTATATCTGTATTTTACACATATATCTGTATTTTACACATATATCTGTATTTTACACATATATTATATCTGTATTTTATACATCTATCTGTATTTTACACATCTATCTGTATTTTACACAAACGTTGTATCCGTAGTTTGTGTTTTCCGCTCACTCTTGCACAGAGCATCTGCCTAAACACTCGCGTCTCTTCATGCCGCCGGCTCACCCGTCTGTTTTGACACCAAAACCTTTTTATAAATGCGCTTTTTAAGTACTTTTACATTCTGGGACCTTTTACGTAACGCAGAAGCGCAGAATCAGAGAGTCCTCAGGGACGGAGGTTTTTAGTTTGAACTTATTTCTCACCCCCAGCGAACGTTATTCCTCAACGTACGCGTTCCCTACGTACAAACGAGAGAGTTCGCTCCATTCCGACGCCTCTCGCCCGCAGTTACAGGTTTTCGCATTTTTTTAACGCAGCCCGAGAATTTTCAGACGTTTTGGGGCCGGGACCCACCTCTTTCGGGGACCCCCCACGTAACCCCCCCCCCATCCCCCGCTCACCTGCTCCTCCGCCGCCCCGGTGATGTCACGGTGCCCCAAATGACGTCATCAGCTGCCCGGACACCCCCCCCCCTTTCATTCCCCCCCCAAAAAAAGGGCCACGAGGCACCGGGAGAACATAAAACGCCCGATTCCGGCTCCGCGCCTTAAAATCCCAGCCCGGGGGGGGGAGGGGAGCAGAGGGGTCCCTCGGGGGGGGTTCAGCACGAGCCGACGCGGGCGGCTGCGCTTCGAACAACGTGGGTCAGCGGGGTAAATCATACAGCGTTAATTGTTTTTTTTTTTTTTATTTCTTTTTTTTTTGGAAGTTTAATTTTGCATAGAGAAACGGGCGAGACGAGAGACTCCCCCCAAACGCTTTGGCTTTCGAGGGCCGGGGGGGAATCGAATCCCCCGGCGCCGCAGTGCACCCGGCCACCGAGAAGGAGCGGCGGCTTCCGGCTGCGTAACGGGCTCCGCAACGGGCCGTGTGTCGTTTGTGCCCTTTCGTTAAAACTATTCCGTACAGACCCCGGCAGGAGGAGAAGCCGACAAAGCCGCCGCGTTGACTCCCGCGTCCGCAGCGCGAGGACCTTCGGGGGGGACGCAGTCGCCCATCGCAGACGGACGCCCGCGGGACGCTCCGGGTCCTTTCCGCTGCCCCCGCGCCGCAAAACCCGCGGGCGACCGCGGAGAAACGCTGCCGAAGGGGGGGGGAAAAAACCACCTTTAGCGCGACGCCGGGCAGCGACCCAAGGCCTCCTCCTTCCGCGAGGGTCGGCGACGGCAGCAGCCGAGGGCAGGGAAAAGCCTTTGGCGCCGTCTCCGGCACGGCTGTGGGTACGGGCCACCGGAGCCCGGTGTTTTTCCGACTCGCTGGCAGCTTTGGTTCCCCCGGAGCCGCCTTCCCAGGCGCGGGCGGGTGACAGGCACGGGCGCCTGCGGACACTGTCTCCAGCCCGCGCAGAGCCAAGGTTTTCCTCCCCCTGCGCGTCCCGAGATGAATATTTTCCTTAAAGGCTACGGCAAAACCCCCCCCGCCTTCCAAACCGCCCCCCTCGCGACAAAGCAGCCGGTTTTTTCCGGGCCGTTTCTCCGAACGTCCGCGACCTTTTCAAACCGCCCTCGCGCCACCGAAGCCCCGCGGGCTCCCTCCCGGCTTCTTGGCTGCCCTTGGCTTTACCGGGCGCGTTGGTCCCTCTCCCGGCGGCAAAAGGGACGCGCTCAGGCCAGAGCGGGTGCCGGCGCGCGGCCGGCTGCTTCGACGAGGAGCCCCCCCCCTCCCCCGGCCACGGCCGCGCTTCCTTCGGAAACTCCGCTCGTAGCCGAGGTTTTCGTTACGGGTTCCGGCGTTCGCCTTCCCGCAATTACCGGCGCTTTCGGGCAGGTCGCTGAACCCTCTCCTGAAACCGTCCGGCGAAGTTACAGCCCTGGAAGAGGAGGGGAAAAGACAAGGGGGAGCTCGACGTCGCGCTCCGGTTTCGAAAGCGCAAATGCACACCCCAAAAAAAACCCCCGTTCCCCCCCAAAACAAACAAAACGAAACCCCCCAGGACCTTGTATCTCCCCCCCGCCCCGGCAGATTCTCCTGTCGGAGCGCGGCGCGCAGACCACCCGCGCCCCCAGGTCCAGACACGGGCCGGTTCCCTAGGAGTTGTGTCGTTTTGGGGGGTTTCATTGCCATAACTCGATTTTATTGATGGGCACGTTTGAGAGGAAACTCATTAACTTTAAGCGCAGCCTCCCCCGGCGGAAAAAAATGTGTCGGAGACCGAAAAGAAACTACGATTCGGAGCTCCCGCCCGCGAGGGAGCTGTGGGGGACACTGACAACAGCGAAGAACCGATGGCAGCAACATTCCATGAAATTTGGCTTTAATTCTGGTCACGTCCTTAAGAGCCCCCCCAGGTCGACACCTCAGTCCCACGAGGGACGAGTTTTCCGGAGGGACAAACTTTTCGTACTTACACGTCGCAGACTGAAGGCTCCAGAGAACAGACCGTGCACCGAGCCCCAGAAAAACGTGCCGTCGCCACTCTAATAAAAAGGAAAACTGAATAAAAATCAAGCGACACGCCAGTTTCCACCACGTTTCACTCGCTACGTTTCCACCGGCATCTAGCGCCCGAAAATTAACCGTACCGACACCGCAAACTAATAAAAAACTCAGTTGTGCCCCCGAAGAGAAACGGCTGTTCCCGCTCTGCCCGTGAAACGGGTACGAACAAACCGACGAGAAACACCCGACCCTACGGACGGCGACGGGCAGCTCCCGGTTGACCCGAGGTGAAAGTTTGCTCTTTTACCCTGAAGGAAAACGCTCCGAACTACCAAGGCGCCGACGCGGGCAGGAGACGCGCTCCGTTCGCCGCGGCTCCTCGGCAGCTCTCCCGCGCTGGCAGCAAAGCCAAAAAAGCCAAAAAAAAAAAAAAAAAAACCTTTTCTGCAGGTTTGTCCCCGGGCCGTCTGCAGCGTCCCCGAGCTCCCCCGCGGGTCTCCCCGCTCCCGCAGGTGCCGTCGCCCGAGCCGCGAGCGGAATCAGCCGTGCGGGATCCTCTTCCCGGGAGGCAGAAGGTGACCCTGGGAAAAGAAGAGGCGAGAAATGAGCCTGTTCCTCACACCCGGCCGACGGGGACGAGCCGGGGGACCCCCCACCCCGCCTCCGCCGTCGGGAGCCGGGACGGACCCCACGCGGAGACGGAGAGAAGGCGCCCGCCGTGGATTTCATCCTGGCCCCCGTCCCCGAGCCCAACGCCACGCAACGCCCTCCGCTTCTCAGCCCCGAAACCGGCCCCAGGAGCCCCTTCGCCAGCCCCGGGAGCAGAGACCCGCTCCCCGTGTCGGGCCCCAAAGCGGCTCCCCCTCGGCCCCGCACCCCCAGGCCCCTCCGCGGGCGGTTCTGGGGAGCGCCGGGGAACGGCGGAGGGTCCGGCCCCGCGTCTCTGCGGGGCGGCACCAGCTCGGCCCGGCCGCCCCTCGATTAGCGCCGCTCCGGGTCTCCCCGCTCCGGGTCTCGCCGCCCCGGCACCGCCAGCAGCGCACCCCAACCCCTCCGGGGCGAAGGGACCCCGCGGGGAGCCGGGCCCGGCCAGCGCCCTCCGACACCACAACGCCCCACCGAGACCCCGGCCCCCCTCAGAGACCCCTCGGGCTCCCCCCCGTCTCGCCTCGGGACCCCGCCGGCCCCCCGCCACGTTCCCCGCCGCCCCCCCCCTCACCTGGACGCGGCCCAGACGCTTCACGACGTGCTCGCGGCGGTTCCGAGGACCCGGCCCGGCCGAGGACCCGCCCGCCGGGCCCCGCTTTCCCCCCGCGCCGCCCCGCGCCCGCTTCCACCCGGCCGCCATTTTGCCCCGGCCCCCTCCGCTTCCGGAGCGGCGCGGCCCCGCCGCCGACGGCCCGCCCACGCCGCGCGCCCATTGGCCGTCGCCCACGCCGCTCACGGGCCGCTCAGCTCCATTGGCCCTTCGCCGCCGTCAATCCCCACCGCGCCCCGCCTCGGCGAGGCGATGCGACCAATCGAAGCGCGGCGTAGGCGACCCGGCCAATGGGAGCGCGGCGCCCGCGCTGTGATTGGCCCATTCTCCCGCGCATCACGCGTCCCAGAGCGGTTGCCATGGGGAGGACGCTCGGCGGGGCGGGGGGGCCGGCGGGCCGTTGCCACGGCGACGGGGCCCTGCGGCCGGGCAGGCCGGGCGGGGGGGGGGGGGGATTCACCAAAACCCGCCTTTTTCTTCTTAAAAACTGCAGAGATTCGGATGCGAAAGCACGGAATCAGCCTGGCGCACTGCCCGGCCCCCCGCGGCGCTCGCAGGAGGCGGGACCAGGGACGGGCAGGAGGCGGGGCCGAGAGATGGCAGAGGCGGGGCCAGGGCTGCCGGGGGCGGGGCCAGGGAGGGTGGGAGGCGGGGACAGGGCTGCCGGGGGCGTGGTCAGGGCTGCCGGGGGCGTGGTCAGGGCTGCAGGGGGCGGGGCCAGGGAGGGTGGGAGGCGGGGACAGGGCTGTCGGGGGCGGGGCCAGGGCTGCCGGGGGCGTGGTCAGGGCTGCAGGGGGCGGAGCCACGGAGGGTGGGAGGCGGGGTCAGGGTTGACGCAGGCGGGGCCAGGACTGACGGGGGCGTGGTCAGGGCTGCCGGGGGCGGAGCCAGGGAGGGTGGGAGGCGGGGCCAGGGCTGCCGGGGGCGGGGCCAGGGAGGGTGGGAGGCGGGGACAGGGCTGCTGGGGGCGGGGCCAGGGAGGGTGGGAGGCGGGGGACAGGGCTGCCGGGGGCGGGGCCAGGGAGGGTGGGAGGCGGGGCCAGGGCTGACGGGGCGGGGCCAGGGCTGCCGGGGGCGGGGCCTGGGCGCATGCACCCCCCCGCAGCCCCCCCCACCACCCGCTCCCGGCGCCCACTGGGGTGATGAGCGGTGGCCGCCCTCAGCCCGCTTCACTGCAGCCGGGCACCGGAGCCACTTGCCGCTGCCCCAGCCAGCGCCTCCGCACCAAAAACCCCGCCCAACAGGGGGTTTTTCCCCAAAAAAACGAGCCCCAGGGACGCCGCGTCGCTCCACGTGGGGCACCACGGCTGGGGGGGGGGCACAGCAGGGAGTCTGCCGGGACCACGGGGGGGCGGCTGGTGTTGGGGGGGGGCCTCAAAACCGCTGTTTTGTTGCGGGGGGGACCCTGAAAGCACCGTTTTGCTTCAGGGGAGGCCCCAAAACCATCATTTTGCTGAAGGGGGGGGGCCCTGAAACCATCATTTTAATGCAGGGAGGGCCCTGAAACCACTGATTTGTTTCAAGGAGGGCCCCAAAACCACCATTTTGTTTAAGGGGGGGCCCTGAAACTAACATTTTGTTCAAGGGGGGGGACCCAAAACTGCCGCTAGTTTGGGGAGAGGCCTTGAAACTGTCACATGGGTTGGGGGGGGGGGACCCTGAAACCACCATTTGGGTCGGAGGGGGGCCTGAAACGGGCCCCTCGTTTGGGGCAGGGGCCTCAAAAACGACGCCCGGTGCCGGGGGGGGGGGGGGGGGCGGGGGGGTGCGTGTGTCCCCAAAACCGTCATCTGGATTCGGAGGGGCCCCAAAAGTGACACCAATTTAGGGGGGGGGAGGGGCCAAAATCGCCACTTTGTTTCAGGGGGGGACCCCAAAAATCGCCGTTTGGATTTGAGGGGAGGTCCCCAAAACCCCCAAAAAACCCTCAAAAAACCCTCAGAACCCCAAAACCCCAAAACCCCGCCCCCCTCGCCGTTTGTTCTTCTACCCGGGACGTGGGGCGTTAATGAGGACTTAATGAGAATGGTGATGACGGCGGTGATGACGACACAGGCTCCGCCCACTTTGTTACGCGCCGGGAGGGGGGGGGGGGAGGGACGCCTGGGTCCACCCGGGGTGGGGGGAAGGGGGTTAATTAATGACCTCATTAGCGGCCGGTGGGAAGCAGGGGGGGCCCGAAGGGTTCAATCAGCCCCTCGTTAATTATTCACGGCATTAATTACTGATTCGCCGCCCCGTTGCCCTGGTAACGGAGGGCGAAGCTTACTCACCCCGCGCGGGGGGGGGGGGGGGGTGCCGGGGGGCGCCGCCATGTTTGGCGAGGGCGAGGCCGCTCGTCGCTGATTGGCCGCCGCGGGGGCCGGGGGGGCGTCGCCGATTATGCCGCGACGTCGCTGATTGGCTGGGGGGTGAAGGAGGGGGGCACGGGGTGGGGGTTGCGCGCATGCGCCGGAAGGCGCCGCTTCCGGTACCACGTGGTGCCGGTCTTAAAGGGCCGCGGCGGGGCCGGGGGCTGGAGGGGGCCATGGCGGGGGGCGAGAGCGTGAACGTCTTTCTCTTCGTGCCCAACCTCATCGGTGAGGGGCTGGGGAGGGACTGGGAGGCACTGGGATGGACTAGGGGGATACTGGGAGGGGTCTGGGGGGGACTGGGAGGCACTGGGGGGGTCCTTAGGGGGATTTGGAGGTGCACTGGGGGATACTGGGACATACTGGGAGTGGCTGGGGGAGCAGCTATGGCGGGTTTGGGGGGGGACTGGGAGGTGCTGGGGGTTACTGGAAGGGTACTGGGGGGGTTGGGGGGTTTGCATGGGGTGTTGGGGTTGCACTGGGGGATACTGGGATGTACTGGGAGTGGCTGGGGGAGCAGCTATGGTGGGTTTGGGGGGTTACTGGTGTATACTGGGACGTACTGGGAGTAGCTGGGGGAGCAGCTATGGCGGGTCGGGGGGGACACTGGTGTATACTGGGAGGTACTGGGGGGCAGTGGCGGGGTTGGGGGCCCTCAGAGTGGTGGGGGGGGGGGGGTGTGCGCTGGGAGGCCCTGGGGGGACACTGGGACATACTGGAAGGGCTCTGAGAGCATCTCTGGTGGGTTGGGGGGGGGGGGGTAGGGGGTGTACTGGTGGATACTGGGATATACTGGGAATTTCCCCCCTCCCAGGCTATGCCCGCCTGGCGCTGGCCGCCGCCTCCTTCTACCTGATGCCGCAGCGGCCGGGGCCGGCGGCCGCCTGCTACGCGCTGGCCGGGCTCCTGGACGCCGTGGACGGGCACGTGGCCCGGCTGCTGGGCCAGGGTGGGCGGGGCCTCGCGGGGGGGCGTGGCCTGAGAGGGGGGTGTGGCTCCCGGGTGGGGGCGGGGCCTCGCTGGGGGGCGTGGCCTGAGAGGGGGCGTGGTCTCGCGGGTGGGGGGGTGAGGCCTTTTTGTGGGAAGTCAGTGGGCGGGGGCTTGAGGGGAGGGGGCGTGGTTTGTGATGGGAAGGGCCTGAAGGGGGCGTGGTTAACGCTTTAGCCCCGCCCCCCCACGGCTGCCCATGGGGGGGGGTGTCCCCATAGCAGGTCCCTGCCCTCCACGGAGGTCCCGCCC
>NW_026529427.1:169169-237258 GCF_028500815.1 Rissa tridactyla
GGGGGGGGGGCGGGCCAGGTGCCTGGATCCCCCCTGACCCCACCTCGTTTCCCCCCCCCAGCTTCTGGTGACACTGCTGGGCCCCCGGCGAGGCTACAACCATGTCTTCAGGGTAAGGGGGGGCCCTGGGGAGTGGGGGGGGGACACCCCGGGTGCCTGGGTGCCCCTGAGCCTCCCCCTTCCCCACTGGGGTCCCCCTGAGGGCCCCCCGCGCCCCCCCGCGTCCCTCTTTGCCCCCCCCCCCCAGCTCCTGGGGTCTCTCTGAACCCCCCTCAGCCCCCCCAAGCCCTGGGCTCCCCCTGAGCCCCCCCCAGCCGGGGTCACGCGGCCCCCCCCCGACCCCCCCGTGCCCCCCCCCCCAGGCCGCGGATCTGTCCCTGGAGCGCAGCGGGGCCCCGCGGGCGAAGCCGGGGCCGGGGGATCTGGTGTTCGGGCGGGAGTTCACCGACCACATGCTGAGCGTGGAGTGGAGCCGGGACGGGGGCTGGGGGCCCCCCCCGCATCCACCCCTTCCGCGAGCTGCGCCTGCACCCCGCCACCTCCGCCCTGCACTACGGCGTCCAGGTCAGCCACCCCCGGCCCCCGCGGACCCCTCTGGCCTCTGACCCCCCCCAGCCCCTGACTGCCCGCCCTCTGACCCCCCCGTGACCTCTAACACCCCTCCCTGACCCCCCGTGACCTGTGACCTCTGACCCCTGTCCCCTCCCTGACCTCCGACCCTCCTGTGACCCCGTCTCCTCTGCCCTCTGACCCCCCACGTCCCTTCCCTGACCTCTGCCCCCCCAATTTGTGACCCCCCCATGACCTCTGACCCCCCATGTCCCTTCCCTGACCTCTGCCCCCCATCACCTCTGACCCCCCATGACCTCTGACCCCCCCATCCCTTCCCTGACCTCTGCCCCCCAATTTTTGACCCCCCGTGACCTCTGACCCCCCACGTCCCTTCCCTGACCTCTGACCCCCCTGTGACCTCTGACCCCCCCGCGACCTCTGACCCCGCAGCTCTTCGAGGGCATGAAGGCCTTTCGGGGGTGAGGACGACAAAATCCGCCTTTTTCGCCCCGAATTGAACATGGAGCGGATGCAGCGCTCGGCTGCCAGGGCCTGTCTGCCCGTGAGGGGGGGGGCCGGGGGCCACGGGGGAGGGGGGGGGCACACCCAGGGGGTCCCTTTTTTGGAGGGGGGGGGGACAGGACCCTCCTAGACACCGGGTTCCCCTGGGGGGGGGGGGCATAACGCAGGGGTCATGGGGGGGGTCCCCTGGTGGGGGGGTGACACTGGGGTCCCTGGGGGGGTCCCTTTGGGTGACAGCCAGGTCTCGGGGTGGGGTGGGGGGGTAGCTGTGGGGGGGTCCCTGTGGGTGACGCCGGGGTCCCTGTGGCAGGGGGGGTCCCTGTGGGGGGACAATGTGGGGGTCCATGTTGGGGGGGTCCCCATGGAGAGGTCCCTGGCGGTGACACTGGGTCTCGGGGCGGGGGGGGGCCCTGGGGGTGATGCGGGGTCCCCGTAGGGGGATGACGTAGGGGTCCCTGTGGGTGACGTTGGGTCTCGGGGGGGGGGTGGGTCCATGTGGGGGGGGGTGTCCCTGGGGGTGACAGGGGGTCCTTGTGGGGGGGTTCCCTGGGGGTGACACCAGGTCTTGGGGGGGGTCCCTGTGGGGAGGACAACGTGGAGGTCCCTGTGGGGGAGTGTGTCCCTGGGGGGGGGTGTCCCTGGGGGGGGGTCCCTGGGGGTGACACCGGGTGCCGGGGGGGGGCGGGGGGGTCCCGCAGGCCTTCGACGAGGGGGAGCTGCTGGAGTGCATCCGGGCGCTGGTGCGGCTGGAGCAGGAGTGGGTCCCCCCCCGGCCCCGGCACCAGCCTCTACATCCGCCCCACCTTCATCGGCACCGAGGTGGGGGCCGGGGGGGGAGCTGGGGGGGTCAGGAGGGTCTGGGTGGGGCGTCCCTGGGGGGCTATGGGGGTCCTGGGGAGGAGTTATGGGGGTCTGGAGTGGGTTGCGGGGGTCGCGGGGGGGTTATTGGGGGGTTATCGGGGTCCTGGGGAGGGTTATGGGAGGATATGGGGGGGTCAGGAGGATCCTGGGGGGGTCCCTGGGGGGTTATGGGGGTCTGGAGTCGGTTGGGGGGGGTCCCAGGAGGGTTCGGGGGTCCTGGGGGGAGTTATGGGGGTCTGGAGTGGGTTAGGGGGGTCCTGGGGTGGGGGCCCAGGGGGGTTATGGGGGGCTTAGGAGGGTCCTGGGGGCATTATGGGGGGGCCTGGGGTGGGCTGGGGGGGGGTCGCGGGAGGGTTCTGGGGTCCGGGGGGGGTGTCTGTGGGGTTCCGGGGGGTCTCTATGGGGTGCTGATCCCCCCGGCCAGCCCTCGCTGGGGGTGGCCCCCCCCGGGCGGGCGCTGCTCTTTGTCATCCTCTGCCCGGTGGGTCCCTATTTCCCGGGGGGCACTTCAGCCCCGTGGGGCTCCTGGCCGACCCCTCCCACGTCCGTGCCTGGCCCGGGGGGGCCGGGAACTGCAAGCTGGGGGGTGAGTTCGGGGGGAGTGGGGCCGGCGGGGGGGGGCAGGAAGTCTGGAAGGAGGGGAATGGCAGGGCGGGGGGGGGGTCTGGGGAGGACCCAGGGGGGATAACGGTGGGGTTCGGAGACTGGGGGGGGGTGATAGGGCACGTGGGAATGCCTCAGGTGTTTGGGGGGGGGGGGTATAGATTTTGGTGGGGGGGGGGTGGCATAGGCGTGCGGGGGAGGCGTTGGACATTGAGGGGGGATCGTGGGTGTTTGGGGGGACGCCAGGCTTTAGGGAGGGCGCTAGACATTGCGGGGCGGGGGGGGGGGGACACGAGGCATTTGGGAGGGGTGTTTCGGGGTGGGGGGGGTTCCAATTTTTTTGTGGGGGGTGTCACGAGTGTTTGGGGGGGGGGATGCGTTTGAGGGAACCCCAGGCATCTGAAGGGCAGCGGAGGGTGGGGGGGGGGTCCCGGCTGCCTTTGGCAGCCGGGACCCCCCCCCCCCCTCCGCTGCCCCCTCTGTGTCCCCCCCCCAGGAATTACGGCCCCACCATCGCCCTGCAGCGGGCGGCCCAGGCGCGGGGGTGTCAGCAGGTCCTTTGGCTCCACGGCCCCCAGCAGCTGCTCACCGAGGTCGGGACCATGAACCTCTTCATCTTCTGGCACAACCAGGACGGGGGTACGCGGGGGTGGGGGGGGGACACATGGGGGGGGTGACGCGACCCTCCGCCCCCCCACGCTTATGTGAGCCTGTGTGTCGTGTCCCCCCCCCCCCCCAAACCCGTGCAGAGCTGGAGCTGGTGACCCCCCCCCTGGACGGGCTGATCCTGCCCGGGGTGACCCGGCAGAGTCTGCTGGAGCTGGCGCGGGAGTGGGTACGGGGAGGGGGGGGCACAGGGATGGGGGGGGGGGACAGGAGGGAGGGGGGACGCGGGGGGGGGGGGATTGCAGCAGGGTCGTGGCGGGGGGAGGGGGAGGGAGCGTCGTGGGGGGCAGAGGGGGTACGGAGGGGGGGAGGATACGGGGGGGACAGGAGGGAGGACACGGGGGGGATGTGGGGGGCATTGGGAGTGGGGAGGAGAGGATGGGGGGGGGGGACGTGGGGGGGGGACAAGGGGAGGGGAGGCGGGGGGGGGGCGCCGGGGGAGATGGGGCACGTGGCGGGGGACAGGGTGCCCCCATGTCCCCCTTGCCCCAATCCCAGGGGCAGTAGGGGGGGGTTCAGGGCCAAGCCCCCCCCCCCGACACCCGCCCCCTTTTCCCCCCCCAGGGAGAGTTCGGGGTGCGGGGAGGGGCCCCTCCCCATGGAGTCGGTGCTGGGGGCCCTGGCCCAGGGGCGGCTGCGGGAGATGTTCGGGTCGGGGACGGCCTGCGTGGTGTGTCCCGTGGGGGGGCTGCTCTACAGGGAGCAGGTACGGGGGGCTGGGGGGGGGGCCATGCGGCTGGGGGGGGCCGGGGGGGCCATGGGCAGCGGGTATGGGGCGGCTACGGGGGTCTGGGGGGCGCCATGGGGTGCAGGTAGGGGGGGCTATGGGGGGAGCTGGGGGGCGGGGAGGGTATGGGGGGGGTGAGGGCTGTATAGGGGGTCTGTGGGGGGGGCTGGGGGCTGTCTGGGGGGGGCAGGACAGACGACAGGGACCCCCCCCAAAACCTGTGTGGGGTGTCCCGAGGGGGGGGGGGCATCCTCGGTGGGGGGGAGGGTAACAGGGCGCTGCTATGGGGGGGGCTGGGGGACACCTCGGGGGAGGGGGGTGGGGGGGGGATTTAGGGGGGGGGTCCACGTCGTGCCCCCCCCCGGTGACCTCCCCTTTTTGCCCCCGCCCAGTGGCACCCGGTCCCCACCATGGAGCACGGCCCCGAGCTGGCGCAGCGCTTCCTGCGCGCCCTCAGCGACATCCAGGTGGGACACGGGGGGGGGGGCGCTTGGGGGGGGGGGGGGGACGGACGCACTGGGGGGCAGGGGGTCCGGGGGGGGTCACCCCCCCCCCCCAATAACCCCCTACTCCCTCCCCCCCCCCCCCCCCCCCCCCCCGCAGTACGGCCGCGTCCCCAGCAAATGGGCCCAGCCCCTGTGACCCCCCCGGAAGAGGGGCTGAGCCCCCCCCCACCGCCAACGGCGCCGGACGCCTCGGGGGGGCTCTGCCCCTCCCCCAAAATACCGAGGGGGAGGGGAAACGGGGGGAGGGGGGCAAATGCCCCCCCCCCCCCACCAAACCACACCAAATACCGGGGGTGGGGGGCAGATACCTCCTCTCCAGCCCCTCCCCCCGCGGGGGGTATCTGCCCCCCCCCCCCCCCAACACTCCAGCCCCCTCTGGGGTATTCCCCCCCCCCTACACCAAATACCCGCGGGGGGGGGGGCAGTTCCCCCCCCCCCCCCACACTCCAGCCCCCCCCCAGGCTCAGGTCCCCCCCCCCAGTGCAATACTCTGAGCTGAACCCCCACAACACCCCCCTCCCCCATGTTATTTTTGGGGGGGGGGTCTCCAGCTGCAAAGGCTTCTGGGTACCACCCCCACCCCCCCGCAGTGCCTTCTGGGTACCCCCCAGCCCCCCCCCAAGGGATTCTGGGTCCTTTCCCCCCCCCCCCGCCCACCTCCCGGGGCATTGTGGGAAAATCCCATCGGATGCTCGGGGGGGGGGTGGGGGTGTTGCAAAGGACGCTGGGAAACACGCTGGTGCTTGCAAAGCCTTATGGGTACCCCCCCCGGACCCCCCCCCCGAGTTCAAGGTCAAAGGTCAACAGAGGTCAAGTGTGGGGGGGTCGTTAATAAACGAGTTGGAATTAAACGGGGCGGCTCCGGCTCTTGGCGGGGGGGGGGAGGGGGAGGACCCAGATGTTGGGGGGGGTCACATGGGGGGGGGGGGAGGTGGTGTGACGCATTATTGAGCACTATCAATCGGTCGATAAATTAATGCTGGGGGGGGGTTTGGGGGTCACAGGGGTCGTGTACTGGGGGGGGGGGGTGTGTGTGTGTATTTAGTTTTGGGGCGCTCGAGGGTCGGGAGCCCCGGGAGCGCTGCGGGGGGGGGCGGGCCGTGCCCCCGCCTTATTTCGGGCTTTCGCACCCGAATCTCTGCAGTTTTTCAGAGGAAAAACCCGGGTTTTGGTGAATCCCGCCCGCGCCCCGGCCCGGCCGCAGGGCCCCCGGTCACCATGGCAACGGCGCCGGCCCCCGCCGGAGCGTCCCTCGCCACCGCAAACGCCCTGGGGCGCACGCGCGAGACAATGGACCAATCACGGCGCGGGCGCCGCGCTCCCATTGGTCGGGGTGGGGCGAGGTGGGGATTGACGGCGGCGAAAGGCCAATGGAACTGAGCGGCCCGTGAGCGGCGTGGGCGATGGCCAATGGGCGCGCGGCGTGGGCGGGCCGTCGGCGGCCGGCCGCGGCGCTGCGGAAGCGGAGGGGTTCGGGGAAGATGGCGGCCGGGGGGAAGCGGGCGCGGGGCGGCCCGGGGGGAAAGCGGGGCCCGACGGGCGGGTCCTCGGCCGGGCCGGGCCTGCGGGGGCCGCCGCGAGCACGTCGTGAAGCATCTGGGCCGCATCAAGGTGAGCGGGGGCCGGCGGGGTCCCGAGGTGAGACGGGGGGGACCCGAGTTGGCCACGGGGGGCCCGAGGGGTCTCTGAGGGGGCCGGGGTCTCAGTGGGGCGTTGTGGTGTCGGAGGGCGCTGGCCGGGCCCGGCTCCCCGCGGGGTCCCTTCGCCCTGGAGGGGTTGGGGTGCGCTGCTGGCGGTGCCGGAGCGGGGAGACCCGGAGCGGCGCTAATCGAGGGGCGGCCGGGCCGAGCTGGTGCCGCCCCGCAGAGACGCGGGGCCGGGCCCCTCCGCGGTTCCCCAGCGCTCCCCAGAACCGCCCGCGGAGGGGCCTGGGGGTGCGGGGCCGTGGGGTGGCTGCGCCCCAGGGGGGCCGCAGAGGGGGCAGAGAGGGGGAGCCGCTTTGGGGCCCGACACGGGGAGCGGGTCTCTGCTCCCGGGGCTGGCAAACAGGCTCCTGTGGCTGGTTTCGGGGCTGAGAAGCGGAGGGCGTGTGCGTGGCGTTGGGCTCGGGAACGGGGGCCAGGATAAAATCCGCAGCGGGCGCCTTCTCTCCGCGTGGGATCCGTCCCGGCTCCCGAGGGCAGAGGCGGGGTGGGGGTCCCCCGGCTCGTCCCCGTTGGCTGGGTGTGAGAAACAGGCTCATTTCTCACCTCCTCTTTTCCCAGGGTCACCTTCTGTGTCCCGGGAAGAGGATCCCGCACGGCTGATTCCGCTCGCGGCTCAGGTAACGGCATCTGTGGGGCTGGGGGAGCGGGGAGACCCTCTGGGGAGCTCGGGGACGCTACAGACGGTCCAGGACAAACCTGCAGAAAAGGCACCTTTGCTGCCAGCGCGGGAGAGCTGCTGAGGAGCCGCAGCGAACAGAGCGTGTGTCTCCTGCCCGCGTCGGCGCCTTGGTAGTTCGGAGCGTTTTCCTTCGGGGTAAAAGAGCAAACTTTCACCTCGGGTCAACGGGGAGCTGCCCGTCGCCATCTTTAGGGTCGGGTGTTTCTCTTCTGTTTGTTCGTACCCGTTTCACGGGCAAAGTGGGAACAGCCTTTCTCTCTTCGGGGGCACAACTAAGTTTTTATTAGTTTGCGGTGTCGGTACGGTTAATTTTCGGGTGCTAGATGCGGGTGGAAACGTAGCGAGTGAAACGTGGTGGAAACTGCCGTGTCGCTTGATTTTTTACTCCGTTTTCCTCTTCATTAGAGCGGCGGCAGCACGTTTTTCTGTGGCTCGGTGCACGGTCTGTTCTCTGGAGCCTTCAGTCTAGGACTTGTAAGTACGAAAAGTTTGTCCCTCCGGAAAACTCGTCCTTCGTGGGACTGAGGTGTCGACCTGGGGGGTCTCTTAAGGACGTGACCAGAATTAAAGCCAAATCTCACGGGGTGTTGCTGCCGTCGGTTCTTCGCTGTTGTCAGTGTCCCCACAGCTTCCTCGCGGGCGGGAGCTCCGAATCGTAGTTTCTTTTCGGTCTCCAACACATTTTTTCCCCGAGGGAGGCTGCGCTTAAAAGTTAATGAGTTTCCTCTCAAATGTCCCCGTCAATAAAATTGAGTTATGACAATGAAACCCCCCAAAATGACACAACTCTTAGAGAACTGGACCGTTTCTGGACACACGTTCCTCGCGCGCAGACGTCCTGGGGGCGCGGGTGGTCTGCGCGCCGCGCTCTGACAAGCCCATCTGCTGAGGCGGGGGGAGATACAAGGTCCTGGGGGGTTTGTTTGTTTGTTTTGGGGGGAACGGGGGTTTTTTTTTTGGGTGTGTGTTTGCGCTTTCAAAACCGGAGCGCGACGTCGAGCGCCGGCGGCGGCCTGCAGAGCTCTCGTGCCGCCGGAGCTCCCCTTGTCTTTTTCCCTCCTCTTCCAGGGCTGTAACTTCGCCGGATGGTTTCAGGAGAGCGGGTTCAGCGACCTGCCGGAAAGCGCCGGTAATTCTGGGAAGGCGAACGCCGGAACCCGTAACGAAAACCTCGGCTACGAGCGGAGTTTCCGAAGGAAGCGCGGCCGTGGCAGGGGGGGCTCCTTGTCAAAGCAGCCGGGCGCGCGCCGGCACCCGCTCTGGCCTGAGCACGTCCCTTTTGCCGCCGGGAGAGGGAACAACGCGCCTGGTAAAGCCAAGGGCAGCCAAAAAGCCGGGAGGGAGCCCGCGGGGGTTCAGTGGCGCGAGGGCAGTTGAAAGAGGTCGCCGGAGAACGTCTGGAAAAACCGGCTGCTTTGTCGACGAGACGGCTGACCGGCTTTGTCGCGAGGGCGGTTGGAAGGGGGGGGGTTGCCGTAGACTTTAAGGAAAATATTCATCTCGGGACGCGCAGGGGGAGGAAAACCTTGGCTCTGCGCGGGCTGGAGAAGACGCCCGCAGGCGCCCGTGCCTGTCACCCGCCCGCGCCTGGGAAGGCGGCTCCGGGGGAACCAAAGCTGCCGGCGAGTCGGAAAAACACCGGGCTCTGGTGGCCCGTACCCACAGCCGTGCCGGAGACGGCGCCAAAGGCTTTTCCCTCCCCTCGGCTGCTGCCGTCGCCGACCCTCGGGGAAGGAGGAGGCCTTGGGTCGCTGCCCGGCTTCGTGCTAAAGGTGTTTTGTTTCCCCCCTCCTCTCTCAGCAGCGTTTCTCTGCGATCGCCCGCGGTTTTTGCTGCGCGGTGACGGCGCGGGGCAGGCGGAAAGGACCCGGGGTGTCCCGTGGACGTCTGTCTGCGATGGGCGTCTGCGTCCCCCCGAAGGTCCTCGCGCTGCGGACGCGGGAGTCAACACGGCGGCTTTGTCGGCTTCTCCTCCGACGGGGGTTTGTACGAAATAATTTTTAACGAAACGGTACAAACGATACACGGCCCGTTCCGGAGCCCGTTACGCAGCCGAAAGCCGCCGCTCCTTCTCGGTGGCCGGGGTGCATTGCGGCGCCGCGGGATTCGATTCCCCCCCGACCCTCGAAAGCCAAAGCGTTTGGGGGGAATCTCTCGTCTCGCCGGTTTCTCTATGCAAAATTAAACTTCCAAAAAAAAAAAAAAAAAAATTAAAAATTAACGTTGTATGATTTACCCGCTGACCCACGTTGTTCGAAGCGCAGCCGCCACGTCGGCTCGCGGCTGAAACCCCCCCGAGGGACCCTCTGCCTCCCCCCCCCTCCCCTGCCCCCCCCCCCGGGCTGGGATTTTAAGGCGCTGAGCCGGAATCGGGCGTTTTATGTTCTCCCGGTGCCTCGTGGTCCTTTTTTTGGGGGGGGAATAAAAGGAGGGGTGTGTCCGGGCAGCTGATGACGTCATTTGGGGCACTGCGACATCACCGGGGGCGGCAGCGACGATGCGGCGGAGGAGCAGGTGAGCGGGGGATGGGGGATGGGGGGGGGGGTTTAGGTGGGGGGTCCCCGAAAGAGGTGGGTCCCAGCCCCAAAACGTCTGAAAATTCTCGGGATGCGTTAAAAAAATGTGAAAACCTGTAACTGCGGGCGTGAGGTGTCGGAATAGACAAAAATCTCTCATTTATATGTAAGGAATGTATACATTGAGAAATAATATTCATTGATGTATGTAAAATAAGTTCAAAATAAAAACCTCCGTCTCTGAGGACTCTCTGATTCTGCGCTTCTGCGTTATACAAAAGATCCCAGAATATAAAAGTACTTAAAAAATGCATTTATAAAAAGGTTTTAGTGTCAAAACAGACGGGTGAGCCGGCGGCCTGAACAGACGTAAGTGTTTAGGCAGATTCTCTGTATAAGAGGGAACAGAAAACACAAATTACAGATATAATATATGTGTAAAATACAGATATAACGTATGTGTAAAATACAGATACGACGTTTGTGGAAATGGCGGCGCGACTGCGAGGGCCGGGGCTGCAGCTGGGCTCGTGCAGCCGGAAAGGAAAAAAAAAAATGGGAAAAAAAAAAAAAAATTCATGCGGGGAAAGGCCCAAATCCCCGATTCTCCCGTTCCGGCGGACGAGACCCCCCCCCCCCCCGCCCCGGCCCCGCCGCCCCGCGCGGGGCGATGCCGCGTCCCCGGGGCTGGTTGCGGGGGGCAAAGCCGCGCTGGGCGGGTCCGGGGCGCGGAGGCGGCGGCGGCGGGTGCCGGGGCTGCGGCGAGAGGCCCCGGCGGGGCTGAGGGGGCCGCGGGCGGCGGCGGCGCGTGGGAGCGGCGGAACCGAGGGCGGGTCCTGCGGGGGGGGGCGGGGGAGCGGCGCGTGCGCTGTGGCCCCGCCTCCCGCCCTCCCCGGGCCCGCCCCCGGCAGCCCTGGCCACGCCCCCTGCGCACCTCGGCCCCGCCCCCCGGCCCCGCCCGCGCCGCGCACTGGCTCCGCAGCTCGTGCGCATGCGCGGCTTCGCGGCTGCCCGGTCCGGCGCCTGTCCCGAGAGAGCGGCGGCTGGAGGCCGAACCGGGACCGCCGGGGCACCGGCGAGCTCCGCGCCGCCTGGAGCGGCATCGGTGCCGCCCGCCCGGCCCCGAGAGCGGCCGTCGGCGCTCCAGTAATCGGCTGTTAACGCGTTAACGCACCCCCGGCGGTGCCCGGCAGTTTTCCGGGCGTCCATCTCCATGGCCCCGCGGTCCTCAAGGACCCCGGAAGTGCCCCCTCAGTCAGCCGACGCGCGTCTCTATGGCACTTTAGTCCTCCCGGGGTCCCTTCAGTCAGCCGACGCGCGTCTCTATGGCAGTTTAGTCCTCCGGGAACCCGGAAGTGCCCCCTCAGTCAGCCGACGCGCGTCTCTATGGCACTTTAGTCCTCCAGGACCCCGGAAGTGCCCCTTCAGTCAGCCGACGCGCGTCTCTATGGCACTTTAGTCCTCCAGGACTCCGGAAGTGTCCCCTCAGTCAGCCGACGCGCGTCTCTATGGCACTTTAGTCCTCCAGAAACCCGGAAGTGCCCCTTCAGTCAGCCGACGCGCGTCTCTATGGCACTTTAGTCCTCCAGAGACCCGGAAGTGCCCCTTCAGTCAGCCGACGCGCGTCTCTATGGCACTTTAGTCCTCCAGAAACCCGGAAGTGCCCCTTCAGTCAGCCGACGCGCGTCTCTATGGCACTTTAGTCCTCCAGGGGCCCCCTCAGTCAGCCGACGCGCGTCTCCGTGGTACTTTAGTCCTCCAGGAGCCCGGAAATGCCCATCAGTCTTCTGGAAATCACATGATTCCAGCACTCTTCCCAAACCGCAAAGCGCGATGAACAGTTAACCACAAAAATATCCGAAGATCGCAAAAACAAAGCGACCCCTGCGGAACTCTCTTCTCCACAGCAACGACTCGACAGAAATCAACCCAAGGCGGTAAGAGAATCACCAGAGGCGAGTCCCAAAGGGACGTAAAAAGGGGTGGTGCTTCGCCTGCTGGGAACTTAAGGCAGGAGAAAAGCAGCTGCTGCTCCTGCGGCCGCCTTCGCGTCTCCTGGGGGTCGGCCCCGCCCCTTTCCCAGGGGATTGTGGGAAGGGCGGTGGGCGGGGCCCGGGGTACGTGAGCCCCAGCCCGGGCTCAGGAGCTCGTTCTGCTGCTGGGCCCCGGGGGGTCGGTGCTCTGCTGGTCCTTCAGTTGGCGGCAGCTCTGGGGCGGGCTCAGCTGTTTGGGGAGGCGCGTTTTGGCGTTTCGGGAGGCGGGGGTGAGAAGGGCTGAGCTGAGGCCTTCGGGAGCAGTAAACCTCCAGCCGCCTGTACGGCAGACAGTTGACCGGTCTGCTGCTTTTTTGTTTCCTTTTTTTCAGGTCAGTGACTTCGTGATGTGTGTTTAGGGGGTGCCCGGATGGTTTAACAGCGTGCTTTGCTTTGCTTTGTTCTAGGAGCACCACGTTTTCCTAGAATTCCTGACTTCATTGAAGATAGAACTGTGGGTTTTTCACCGGTTGTGCAGTAGGCTGTGTGAATTGCTGATATTGTTTCTCTTAATTGGGCTGATGATGAGATTATCTTGTAGGGGTTCAGGCAAGCGTTTTGTATGCAGCTGCATATGGCACTAGCGTTTCTCAAGAAAGCAGCAGGGACGTAAGGCGTAGCGTCGCTCAGGGTATGGCGTGGCTCGTCACCTTCCCCCATTGCCCGCGGAGTGCCACGGTGTCCCTTGAGTGTTTGCAGCTGGCAGCAGGCCCCTCGTAGATTGTGTCAGGGCGTTATTTGTTTTGTGGGTCTGATGCAGAGCCCAGAGTCGGTGGGAAGAGAGAAGACAGGAGGCGCCTGCGGAGCGCAGGGCACGGCTCAGAAGAGCCGCTCCTGAGAAGCGGCCGGCGTAGGGGGTTCAGGGTTGCAAATACAGGATGGGAGCTGTCAGGAAGACGTGAGGCTCCTTCCCTGACAGTTGAGGAGAAGAGAAGGGGTTCCTAAAGTTTTGGCGCTGGGGGCTGGCTAGGAGAGGGAGGCGGGTTCGTCAGTCTCTGTCGTATCGGTTTTGCCTTTGGATCTGGGTGTCGACAGGGTCTGGTCTGTTCTAGTCTCTTGCAGTTGAGGTGAGCTGGACGGTGTGGAGGAGGAGCGCGGGACTGGTGATGTCGCGGAAACGCAATGGTAATTTTGTGTTTGTTGGTATCGTCGGTGCCATAAATAATTGTTGCGGCAGCCTCTGACTCTGGAATCGACGTGACGCAGGTGAGCGGATTGCCGTGGCACCTCTGAGGACGAGGGTGTTGTGGAAGAGGTTGGCATCTTCAGTCATGGTGGTCGCTGCTGGAGCTGTGATTTCTCTTTGTTTTGCCGATGAAGAGGAACGCGGTGACTGCAGGAACACATCAGTTAGCTGTTTGTTGTGGGTTTTTTTTGTCAAGGATGAATTCAGGCCACCGGCCCTCTGAAAGCGAAGTAGAGGGACAGGCGCTGGAGGGGGGCCAAGGTTGACAGTTTCAGGGAGGAGTTTTCAAGTCAGGGTAGAGCAGAGGCATATCCAGGAGCAGTGTCCTCTGAGCAGGTAAAGGGGGCGGGTTACTCTTCAGCACAAAGGTAGCGTGTGCTGGGCAGGGCAGTTCTGGCCGCGTCTGTTGTGTTGTTTGTGTGGTGTGTTTTCTGTGTCTTAAACCTTCCTTGGGACTCAATGTCCTCTTTCCACTTGAGGAGCGCGGTCTGTACTTCAGGCACCATCCCTAGAGCCTCGAATGCCTGTCCTCATTGGCATTGCCCCAGTCGGGGGCTGCTTTTCTTGCATCATAAGCTTAAAGCATGGCTGGGTCTTTAGAAACTCAGAAGTTTCTGGACGGTCCTCATCTGCGGCGTTGTTCCTGGCTGCGGGAGCAGCCCTGTTCTCTAGCCATCCCTTTGCAGTGACCGCGACTTCTTCCCTGCATCCTTAAGTTCTTCGGTCTTGAAGACCGGCTTCCTGCGCATACACCTCCTCAGTCTGAGAGTCACTCGTTGTCCCGGGCCGTTGCGTTGTCGTCATTTCCTGGGCTTTCCCTTGAGCCTTCTCATGTCACCGCTGTGGGCCCGCAGGTCTTCCTGCCTGACAATCACTTACGTCGTCGGGGTGTCATCCTTCTTGCTGAGAGTTTTCTCTGATCCGTGAGGTGCGTTGTTTGTGGTGTTGTGTGTAGCGTTGGTCTGTGCTTGTGCGTGTTGGGCTCGGAGCTGCTCTGCCCGGTCGCGTAGAGTCAGGGGCAGGGGGAAGAGCAGCAAGAGTCTATGGGTAGTACGTTGATCTAAGGAGACTGTTGAGGCCAAGGTGGTACAGTCAACTCCCAGCGAGGAGCCACCAGCAGGTGGTGTGGGCAGCTCTTTAATTAAGGGTTTTTTTGGGATGAGCAGAGCTGTGTGGGAGGGGCTGTTCCGCAGTAGTGACGCAGACTGCGTCTCCGAGATGTTAAAGCCGCTTTGTGTGGGGTGTGGTGTTTGTGTAGTTTGTTTTTTTTTTTGATGTCAGGCTGCAATTGTACTCCAGATGGTATTTCTAAGTCAAAAGACGACCTTTTCGGGGGGGGTGTGTGGGGTGTCACACTGGGTCCCCCCCAAAAATGCCTGAAAATTCATGGGGGGAATGTGTGTTTAAAAATAGAATAAAACCTGTCTATATGGGCGTGAGGCATTGAAATAAAGAAGATTTTCTCATTTTTACAGATATTGTAGAATATGAGTTTATGTGTATAAACTCGTTTTTGTTCTAGCTACTGAGATGTTAATTAGGGTGCTTTATGCAGGTTCAGGAAATACATGACTTGTAATTCCATGCTTTTTTGTTGCTCTCTGTATTTTGGGACGCAAGTAGCACTGTGGAGTAAAAAGTCAAAGCGAGATTATCAATATGACTTTAAATTGCCAGCAGTTTACAATAAATAACTTATTTCACAGGGGAAGATGATTTTGAGGAAGTTTTCTCCTAGAATCTGGTTCTGTTTTGTTATTCGCTCCCATCCAAAAAGGGGTTCTGGCAGAAGCTCGTTAGTGCACACGGTCTCGCTAGAAATGAGGAACGACCCCGTAGTAACAGATTGTGTTTGGGTTTGCATTTTTTTGTTTTGAAGGACACTCAAGTACATAAATTTTAATAATAATGTTATCATTGCATTGAATAAGCCACTTTCCTGGAGAGATAAGTCTGATGTTTATTTTTTTTCTGTCTCACCTCTCTTTAACTGCTCCCCTGGACACATCGTTGATGCAATGGGTGGAGCTGCAAGGGAGGAGCAGATGATGCTTTTTCTAGCAAGGGTCGCTCTCACTCTTCACTACTTCGTAGATGGTAAAATTAAAGCAAATAACAACACCTGCTGCCCCTTCAGCTGCTTTTATGCTTCTGGGGGGCGGCCCCACCCTTGACCCAGGGGATTGTGGGAAAGGCGGTGGGCGGGGCCCGGGGTATATGAGCCACAGCTTCGGGTCAGGAGCTTGTTCTGCTGCTGGTCTTCTCTGGGGTGAGAGCTCTGGAGCTCCTTCAGTGTTGTCTTGGAGCTCGTGTGGCTGTTTGGGAAGGCTTGTTTTGGCATTTGAACTAGCGTAGGTAGGACATCAGAGGTGAGACTCCTCAATGGAAGGGTGGTTGCCACAGAAAGTGGAGTTGTATGTTATCTTTTTTCTTTTTTTTTTCCCCCCATATCTTTAGTTTCGTAGGGAGCGTTTAGCTTGTTTAAATGGTTTAACAGTATGTGTCTCTTCTTTTTTTTTTTTGCTTATGGCAGGCGGTGTGTGTTTTACTATAATTTCTGACTTCATTGAAGATAAAATGTTGTTTTTTTCCAATTTTGATGTATGCTACGTTAGTTGGTGTTTTTATTAGTCTTAATTGGGTGCGTTATGAGATACTGGAGCAGGATTTAGGGCAAGTGTTTTGTAGGTATCTATATATTGAGTTTGTTTTGAGAAAGCAGCAGGGATGTAACAGCAGGGATGGCTCATCGTTTCCCCCCAGAGCACACAGGGCATCACGGTGGCCCTGAAGCTCTTGCAGGAGGCTACCGGTAGGTTCTGTAACTGTTTTCCTGGCTTTCCGGGTCTGTAGCAGAGCCCAGAGTCTCTGTGAAGGCAGAAGACGGGAGGTGTCTGCCACACACAGGGCAGGGCTCAGAAGAGCAGGTCCCGAGGAGCGGTTGGAAAATCAGGGGCAGGAGTTGTGGGGAGGCAGTGGGCCTCCTTCCCTGACGGTTCAGGAGAAGGGAGGGAGTCTCTAAAGTTTTGGCATTAGGGGATGGCTGGGAAAGGGAGGTGGGTTCATGTGTCTTTCTCAAACCAGTCTTGTAGTTGGGTTTGGTTGTCGATGGTGTCTGGCCTGCTCTAGGCTCTCGCATTTGAGGCAAGACAGATGGTATCGAGGAGGAGCACGGGACTGGTGGTTTGGCAGAAGCGCAGTGGTAATGTTGTGTTTCTTGGTATCTTAGGTGCCGTGAATAACCGTCGCTGCAGCATCCGACTCTAGAATCGGTGCGGGGCAGGCAATCAGACTGCGTCAGCGTTCAGGAGGCTTGAGGGGTTTTGTGGAGGAGGTCGTTATCTCCCCTCGGGGCGCTTATTGCTGGTGTTGGGGCTGCTTTTGCGATGACTTTTCCTTTTCCTTTTGCAGAGGAAGAGGAGTAAGCCGGTGACTGCAGGAACGTATCGGATGGTTGTGTTTTGTGGACTACGTCGAGGATGGAATCAGATGCCAGCCCTCCAAAAGCTAAGTTGAGAGACCAGCACCGGAGAGGGGCGGAGGCTGACAACTGTGTAATGGGGTCTTTGATGTTAGTGTAGGGGGGAGGGCTGTTCTGGGGCACAGTCTCCTTTGGGCAGGTAAATGACGTAGCTTACTGTCCAGTGTGATGTGAACGCAACCTGGGCAGGGCAGTTCCAGCCTGTGTGTGTTGTCGTGTCGTTCGTGTGGTCTGTGTTTTGCATCCTAGACCCTTTTTCTGGGTCTCGAGATCATCTTTAAGCTCCAGGAGCACGGAACATGCATCGGGCGCCATCCTTATGGTGTCAAACGCCTGCACCTGTGGGCGTAGCACCAACCGTCTGCCTCTCTTCTTGCATTAGCATCTTAAAGCGTGCATCGGTCTTGCATCTTGGAACTTTCCGGATGGCCCACTTCAGCAACTGGGGCTTCTTCCCTGTGTCGTTACGCTCTTAGGTCTTGAAGCTGGGCTTCCTATGCGTCCATCTTGTCAGGCTCGACAGTCCCTTCTCAGGAACTGTGAAGTTCTACACTTGGTTTCAGGGGGTTCTGTGGAGCCTCTTCACATCGTCACCATCACAGTGCCGCAGGTCGTCTTGCCCAACGGTGACTTTGGTCCCGGTGTCATCCTTCTTGCTGAGAGTTTTCTCTCATCCTTGAGGCGCGTCGTTCGTCGTGTTCTGTGTGGCGTCAGTCTGTGTGTGTTTGGCTCGGGGCTGCCCTGCCCGGGTGCGTAGCGTCCAGGGTAGGCAGAATCACGACGGCAGTCTGTAGTGAATATGAGGATCTGTCTAGACCCAGGCAAAGGTTGCTCAGTCGTCTTGACTTGATTAGCTCTCGAGAGGCTGCGTGGATGGGTGTTTCATTAGCAGGCGCTGGCATAAGCGCAGCCAAGTTGGAGAGGGTGTTCGTGGCCAGTGAAGGGGACAGTGTCTCAAAGATGGTAAGCCTGCATTGTATGGGGTGTAATGTTTGCAGGCTTCTCTTCTCTGGATGACAGGCTGTAGTTGGACTTATGTGAACAGGGTTCTTCAGTAGAAACAAGACCTTTGGAATTAAGCTACTGCTCCGCATTAGGGTAATGTTTGATGTTGTGTTGCTTTTTTTCAGGTGCAGAGAGATGAGGTGGCCAGGGATATGCAGGGGAGCTGACGGGAGCGCAGGACGAAGGTGGCTGAGCCCGAGGTATTAAAGGGAAGATGTGACCGGCGGCTCCATGAATACATTTGGCCACTTCTTCTTTTTTTTCCATGTGAATGTGAGGTTACGTAGCCATGTGTGGAAGTGCTGGTCTGAGGTACAACAGAACCGGTGTTGTTTGCAGTCACTTTACTTTGCAGGTAAGTCTCTTCCAATGAACTGAACTCTCTGAAGGTAATGACGTATTTTTCAGGTAGTATCTGCCTTCAGAGCGCCAAGAACTTGTATTTACACTTAATGCGAAGGGATGCCATGCAGAGAGGCTCTTGCTTATACTTATTCCTATAACAGCACAGCGCAGCTGACTTTTATATATGCCCTGTCGGAGGGTCAGAAGCAGAAAAGCGTAGAGGGGTTGCACCCATGGTGAAGAGTAGATGGGACCGGTGACCCGGATCTGACTGATGGGGTATCGCATCCCATCCTCATCACCCTCAGTATAAAAGCGGAGGCATCGAAGGGGTCGGTACCTGTCGTCTGGCCTTTGAGGACTCCTCTGTCTGGTCATTGTCCTTTGACGCCGATCCGTGCATTTATGCAACCAGGTCCGGAATCTGGTTCCAGTCTGTCACCGAGTCTGGTCCCGGACTTTCCCCGTGCCAGCGGGTGAGGCGATGGTCATCTTGGGAGCTCCATGCCGGGTTGTGTGTATATATTTTTCTCTCTGCTACTGTTTTCCTGTTATTCTTGTCTTTCATCAGTACTACTTTTCTGTTTATATTTCGTTAGAGTTCAGTTTCTCTTTCAGTTCCTAAGTCTCCCTCACATTGTTTTCTCCCTCAGGAGAGAAGTTAAAAGAGAGCATCTGTCGTTTCATTTAATGCCCAGCCTAAGCCATGACAGCAATGACAGAAAGGGCACCGGAGCGGACTCGGCTGAGGAGAGCGGCGGTCGGAAGGGTTGGTTCTTTCTCCGCCGCTGTATTACAGGCGGCGCACAAGCCTCTGCTTGCGCTCTGTCCGTCGTTCCTATCCAGAACGTAGTTCTGGCAGAAGTCGGGTAATATGCGTCGTCTTGCTAGAGGTGACATATGACCCCCCCAGCATTGTGGGTTTTCTTTCACAAGGAAAGTAAAGGACATCGAGTCTTGATTTAAAAACGTGGTTATCGGGCCTAACGGTCTACTTGCCTATGGAGGTTAGGATGATGTCTTTCTCTTTATGTCTATGCCCTGCAAAAGTTTAAGTTTACGTACCTACGGGGCCCCGTTGCTGACACAATTGACGTAGTTGTAATAAAAGAGCACGTATTGTCTGTTCCTCTAAGGGTCGCTTTCTCCGTTTTGGTGTTTTGCACGCTGGACTTCTCAGGCCTGTGAGGAAAGGAGCAGCTGCTCCTCCGGCAGGCTCTGTGCCTTGTGGAGGTCAGCTGGGCCCCTTTCCCAGGGGATGGTGGGAAGGGGGGTGGGCAGGGCCCGGGGTATATAACCCACAGCCTCTGCTGGGGCAGCTCATTCTGCTGCCGGGCTTCTCCAGGGTCAGAGCTCTGCCTGTCCTTCAGTCGATTGCAGCTTCGGAGGCGGCTCAGCTCCTGGGGTGGAGACGTTATCCCATTTAGAGAACCACAGGTAGGAAGCTGGAGGTGGTAAGACCTTCAGGACCAGGTGAGGTTTGGCAGCACGTACAGTAGAGAGCGGCCTCATGTGCTGCTTCTCTTCTGTGCGGTTTTTCAGGTCAGTCATGTGGTAATGAGCATTCGGGGGCGGTGAGATGGTTTAAGGGTATGGTTTTCTCTCTTCCAGGCATGGCGCGTTATCCTGGAATCCCTGGCTGTATTGAAGATGGAACTTTCTTGTGTTTTTTTTCTTTTTTCCCCACTGGCTTTGCTGTATCCCAGGTAAGATGCCAATAGAATCTGTCTCAATCGGGCAGATGATGAGATTACTTTGCAGGGACTGGGTGAGCGTCTTGTCTGCAGCTGTAGATGGAGTTTTCGCGTTTCTCAGGAAAGCAGCAGGGCCATAAGGTATAACGCATTTCAGGATGTGGGGCGCCTCGTCGCCTTCCCCCACGGTGCTCAGGGTTTCGCCGTGTCCCTGGAGCCTTTGCGGCGTGCGGCAGGCCCCTGGTGTAGGTCGGGTCGGGGCTTCGCTGGCTCTGTGGGTCTGCAGCAGAGCCCGGAGTCTGTGGGAAGACAGAAGGTAGGAGGTGGTGGCGGGACGCAGGGAGAGGCTGGGAAGAGTGACTCCCAAGAAGCATCCAACACCGGGTGTTTGGGCTGGCAAATAAAGGGTGGGATCTGTGGGGAAGAAGTGGGGCTCCTTCCCTGGCAGCTCAGGGAGAAGAGAAGGGGTTTCTAAAGCTTTGCCACTGGGGGAGGGCTAGAAAAGGGAGCCGGGTTCATGAGTCGTCCTTGGACAGGTTTTGCAGATGGGTTCGGGTGTCGTCGGAGCCTGGTGTGCTCTAGGCTCTCGCATTTGAGGCAAGACAGATAGTATCGAGGAGGAGCACGGGACTGGTGGTTTGGCAGAAGTGCGGTGGTAATGCTGTGTTTCTTGGTATCTTAGGTGCCGTGAATAACTGTTGCCGCAGCGTCAGACTCTGGAATTGGCGCTGAGCGGGCGAGCAGAATGCCTCGGCGTTCATGAGGCTGAGGGTGTTGTGGAAGAGGTTGGCATCTCCTCTCAGGATGCTTATTGCTGGTGCTGTGGCTGCTTTTGGGATAACTTTTTTTTTCTTTTCCTTTTGCAGAGGAAGAGGAGGAAGCTGGTGACCACAGGAACGTATTGGATGGCTGTTTTCTGTGGACTGCCTCCAGGATGGATTTGGACCCCTGGCCCTCCAAAAGCTAAGTTGAGAGACTGACGCCCGAGAGGGGACGAGGTTGAGAATTGCAAAAAGGTGTCTTTGAAGTTGGCATAGGGGAGAGGTTTGTCCTGGAGCGCAGTCTCCTTTAGGCACGTAAGGGACGCGGCTTACTGTTCGGCATTCCCGGGCAGGGCGGTTCCAGCCTGTGTGTGTTGTCGTGTCTTTCGTGTGGTCCGTGTTCTGTGTCTTAGACCTTTCTCGGGTCTCGAGGTCATCTTTAAGCTCCAGGAGCACGGCATGGCGCCTCAGGCGCCATCCCTAGGCTCTCGAACACCTGCACCCATGGGCATAGCACCATTCGGCTGCTGGTCTTCTTGCGTTAGAAGCTTAAAGCTTGCATCGGTCTTGCGTCTTGGAAGTTTCCGGATGGCCCGCTTCTACAACTGGGACTTCTTCCCTATGTCATTACGTTCTTAGGTCTTGAAGCCAGGCTTCCCCCGCATACATCTTATCAGTCTTGACAGTCCCTTCTTATCACAGACGATGATGTCCTAAACTCTGTTTCAGGGGCTTCCATAGAGCTTCTTCGCATCACCACCACGGTCTCCAGGTCTTCTTGCCCGATGGTGACTTCCGTCCGGGTGTCATCCTTCTTGCTGAGAGTTTTCTCTCATCCTTGAGGCGCGTTGTTTTTAACGTTCTGTGTAGTGTTGGTCTGTGCTTGTGTGTGTGTGTCTGGCTCGGAGCCCCCCTGCCCGGGTGTGTAGAGTCCAGGGCAGGCAGAGTAGTGACGAGAGTCTACGGTTAATATGTGGATCTGTGGAGACCGAGGCAAAGGTTGGGTAGTCATCTGGAATTAACTTGCTCTCAGTAGGTTGGGTGCGGGGGTGTTTCATTAGTGGGTGTTGGCATAAGCAGAGCCAAGTCGGAGAGGCTGTTCACAGCCAGTGAAGGACGCAGTATCTCAAAGACGTTCAGGCTGCTTTGTGTGGGGTGTAATGTTTGTGGGCTTTTTCTGTGTTTTTTTTCTTTTTTTTTGACAACAGGCTGTAGTTGGATCTAATTGAACAGTGTTCCGAAGTAGAAACAAGACCTTTGGAATTAAGCTATCGCTCTGCCATCAGGGTAATGCTTGATTTTTTTTTTTCTCTCTTTTTAGATGCTGAGAGACGAGATGTGCAGGGTGACGCAGGGGAGCCGAGAGGAGCGCTGTACGGAGGTGGCTTGGCATGTGGTATTAGAGGGAAGATGTGACTGGCGCCTCTATGAATACAATTGGGTGCTTTTTTTTCTCATGTGAATGAAGACAGAAGATAGGAGTCGATGGTGTGGCGGTTTGGCAGAAGCGCAGTGGTAATGTTGTGTTTCTTGGTCTCTTAGGTGCTGTGAATAACTATCACCGCAGCCTTGGACTCCGGAATCGGCGCGGAGCGGGCAAGCAGAACGCCACGGCATTCGGGAGGCTGAGGGTGTCGTGGAAGAGGTTGGCGTCTCCTCTCAGGATGCTTATTGCTGGTGCTGTGGTGGCCTCTGGGGTTATTTTTTATTTTCCTTTTGCAGAGGAAGAGGAGGAACCTGGTGACTGCGGAAATGTATCGGATGGCTGGTTTTTGCGGACGGCATCGAAGAAGGATCCAGATGCCTGGCCCTCCAAAAGCTAAGTTGACAGTCAGGTGCCGGAGAGGGGCCGAGTTGGACAATTGCAAAATGGGGTCTTTGACGTTAGCGTAGTGGTGAGGGCTGTCCCGGGGCACAGTCATATTTAGGAAGGTAAAGGATGTTGCTTACTGCTCAGTGTGATGCTAGCGCGTCCCGGGCAGGGCAGTTCCAGCCTGTGCATGTTGTCATGTCATTCATGTGGTCTGTGTTGTGTATCTTCGCCCCTTCTTGGGTCTCGAGGTCATCTTTGAGCTCCAGGAGCACGACGTGGGGCCCTGGGCGTCATCCTTAGGGTCTTGAATGCTTGGGCCTGTGGGCGTAGCATCATTCATCTGACGCTCTTCTTGCGTTAGCATCTTAAAGCGTGCATCAGTCTTGCCTCTCGGAAGTTTCTGGACGGCCCACTTCCACGTCTGGGAGTTCTTCCCTGCATCGTTACCTTCTTAGGTCTTGAAGCCAGGCTTCCTGCACGTCCATCTTATCGGGCTCAACAGTCCGTTCTTATTACGTACCATCACGTTCTACGGTTTGCTTCAGGGGGTTCCGTAGACCGTCTTCACATTGACATCATCACGATCCCACAGATTTTCTTGCACGATGGTGACTTTGGTCCCCGTGTCATCTTTCTTGCTGAGAGTTTTCTCTCGTCTTTGAGGCGCGTCGTTCGTAGCGTTCCGTGTAGTGTCTGTCTGTAACAGTGAGTGTTTGGCTCGGGGCCGCCCTGCCCGGGCACGTAGTGTCCAGGGTGGGTGGAATCCTGTGGAGAGTCTGTATGTAGTACATGAATCCCTGTAGATCGGGGCAAAGGTGTTAGAGTCATCTCAGGGTAGCCATCGGGAGGCTGTGTAGACACCTCTTCTGTTTTGTTTGGGAAGAGCAGAGGCGTGTTGGGAAGGCAATACAGCAGCAGTGAAGAAGAGTTCATCTCCAAGAGGGTATGGCTGGTTTTGGTGCGGATTTTTTTTTTGTAATTTTCTTTGTGTACGGTTGTATTTGGACCTTAGATGGTATTTGTGAAAAGGTGCAAGACCTTTTGTTGTTATGACTCTATTGCTCTGCCTCAGGGTGACTTCTCTGATGTCGTTCTTGCAGATGCAGCGGGACAAGCTTGGCGGGGCAGCGTAGAGGAGGAGAGCGATGTAAGAAGGTGGGTCAGCACGTGGTGTTAGAGAGAAGATGTGGCTCTGAGTACTGTATGTATTGGCTCTTTCCAATTTGAAGTTTTGAAGCAATGAATGACATGGGATGTGGGGATGGGGATGAGTCAGTCAAGGTCAGCAGCGGCGGGTGGGCTGAAGTATCACATCTGCCTCAGAGGGAGCAACTTTCAAGTTCTAAAGCAACCCATGTCGGTTGGGTTTTATGGGTGGTTTGCGAGCCTTCAGGTTGCATGCCTCGGGGGAGGACGGGCGGGCAAGGTGAGGGAGCGGGAGATGGGGAATTTGGTAGGGTTTTGGGCGGTATCTCGGCGTGCGTTTTTTCGGTTGGTGTGACACGCAGGGTCAGAGGGGTGATGCTGCACGCCCACTGAGTAGTCCCAGCGAGTGAGGCGGTTGTGGACACGTTGGGGAGCTCAGTGGAGTGTTTGTCTTTGGTTTTGCAGGCGCCGCAGGCATCCGGAGCCGGACGAGCGTTGGAGGTGAGCTGGGTAGCAGAGAGGTAGCGCATGGGGGTGGTGGTTTCCCGTAAGCTCAACAGTAATATTGTGTGTCTTAGGTGTTTTAGGTGCCAGAACCAGAGTGTGCCACGAAGTCCGAATCCGGAATCCATGCGGAGCAGGTGAGCAGGAGGGTACGGCGCATGTGATGCGGGGGATATTGCAGTACAACTTAGTGTTGACCGATGCGATGGTGCCTGATGGCACCATTTTGTGCAAATCGGGATTGCGTTGCTCAGGAACTTCCTTGACTGCCATTTGAGATGGTCTTGCGTCGTATGCATAAGAACTTGGTTCCGTACTGTGTTTTTGTATATTTGAAATAGTATTGCTCCGCCTCACTCAGTATCGGTTTCGCATCGTGTTGCCCCATCATGCTCTTGACTGCTCTGTGATCTATTCTGGCATCGTACCACACCGTGTTGCGTGTTTTTTTTTTTTTAATGGGTTGTTCTTTGACTGTGTAATGCCTTGTACCGCCCTCTATTGCGTTACGTCTAGCGTTATATTGCCCCGTCGTAGCCTTGACTGCCTTCTGATCTGTTCGGGCCTCGTACCACACTGTATTGCAGGTTTTTTTAATTGGTTGTTCTTCATTTGGGGTTGTTCTTCATCTGGCTTTCTAATGCCTTGTACCGCCCTGTATTGTGTAACATCTCGCATTATATTGCCCCGTCGTAGTCTCGACTGCCTTCTGATCTACTCTGGCATCGCACCGCACTGTATTGTGTGGTTTTTAATGGGTTCTTCTTTATTTGACTGTGTAATGCCTTGTACTGCCCTGTATTGTGTTACTTCTCGCGTTATAGTGCGCTGTCATTGTCTTGACTGCCTTCTGATCTTTTCTGGTATTACAGTTGAACGTATACTGGGTTTCTTAATCGGTTGTTCTTCGTTTGGCTGCATGTTGCCTTGTTACCACCTGGTATGGTGTTGCGTCTTGCATTGTATTGCCCTGTCACTGTCTTGACGGTCGTTTTACACCTTCTGTCCTAGGACCATGCTGTATTGTGAATTCTTTCATGGGTTGTTGTTTCCTTGACTGTGTCACCTGGTAGGGCCCCGTATCGCGTTACGTCTTGCCTTGTATTGCTCTGTCATTGTGGTGACTGACATCTGATATATTCTACTGTTGTATGGCACTGTACCGTCAATTCTTTCATTGTCTGTTCTGCATTTGATTGTACGTTGCCTTGTACTGCCCTGTGTAAGGTTAGATCTTGCATGGTGTTGCCCTGTCGTTGTCTTGCCAGTTATTTTAGAGTCTCTGGCACTGTATTGTGCAATTTTTAACTGGTTGTTCTGTATTTGACCGCTGTTGCGATGTCACCCCCCTTTTTCCCCCGGGCTGCTGCTCGAGCTATAACGACCAGGAGGAGTCGCTACGAGTGGCACTTGAACTTTGTGGGATGGCTGGCACCAGAGTCAAGACGCTGTGAGTCACTTAGCTTGCTATAGACCTAGCGGACAGACCAAGAGCCCTTGGAGCTTTCTTGCAAGGCAGCGGCCTGTTCACCAGCATTTCCTGGGGACACTCACTTAAGGTTCTGCTCCTTGAGGCTGAGAGAAGCCTTGCCGCAACAGATTCTGGGTCAGTGACTAACAGCATGCCAGACTTTGCCATCTTAGCTGAGCGATACAAAGGGTTTGATCACGCAGATATGATCCTTTAGAGGTGAACCGTTGCCCAAGTCCGGGGTGAGGATGGGATCCAGCCGCACCTAGACTCCTCTCCGAGAAGGAGTTTAGAAAGCAAGGGGGTCCTTTCCGAGCCTCGTGACTCAAGGGGAGGGTCTCCCAGACAGCTCGTCTGACCCTGGCCCCTAGGCAGTAAATGACCCGGGGTGCGTGGCCGTGCAATCTGGTAAAGTGCCATCACGTGCGCTGCTACCTTTGGTGAATCACTGCTGTTATGTTTGTAAATGTTTCTCTGCCTCTCTCTTAGGAGTGAATTTTATCACTGCACCCGCCACAACTGCATATGGCCTGTGTTACATCTTGCGTTGTATTGCCCTGTCGTCTTGACGGTCACGTTAGAGAATCTGTCCTAGGTCTGGACTGTAGTGTGATGTGTCTCATGGGTTCTGATGTGGCTGTGTATTGCCTTGTCCGGCCCCGTGTGGTGTTACGTCTTCCATTGTATCGCTCGGTTGTTGTCTTGATTGTCATCTGATCTATTCTGCTGTTGTAGGCCACCATATTGCCACTTCCTTCATCAGCTGTTTTTTATGAGCCACGTAAAGGGTTGATGGCACAGACATAATCCTTTAGAGGTGAACCGTTGCCCAAGTCCAGGGCTAGGAATTGGATCCAGCCGCACCTAGACTCCTCTTGGAGAAGGAGTTTAGAAAGCAAGGGGGTCCTTTCCGAGCTAGGAATTGGATCCAGCCGCACCTAGACTCCTCTCTGAGAAGGAGTTTAGAAAGCAAGGGGGTCCTTTCCGAGCCTCGTGACTCAACGGGAGGGTCTCCCAGACAGCTCGTCTGACCCTGGCCCCTAGGCAGGAAATAATCCAGGGTACGTGGCCACGGAACCTGATAAAGCGCCGTCACGTGCACTGCTGCCTTTGGAGAATCACTGTGTTGATGTTTCTGAATGTTTCTCTACTTCTCTCTTAGGAGTGAAGTGAATCGCTCCACCCGCCACAACTGCATATTGCCTTGTCCGGCCCCGTATTGGGTTACGTCTTGCCTTGTATTGCCCTGTCGTTGTCATGATTGCCGCCTGACCCATGGTGTCATAGTAGTGCACTGCACTGTGAATTTTTTGACTGTCTGTTATTTATTTGACTGAGTGTTGGCTGGCAGTGGCCTGTATTGTGTTATCTTGCACCGTATTGCCCTGTATTTCCCGTGACTGCCCTCTGAGACTTCCTGAGATTGTAGGGCGTTCTGTTGTGGGTTTTTTAATTGGCTGTTCTTTGTGTGACTGTGTATTGCCTTGTGCTGCCCTGTGTTGTGTTACGGCTCGTGTTGCATTACTCTGTTGTTGTTTTGACTGTGTTTTGGGACAGTGTCATAGTGCTGCACTGGATTATGGGTATTTTAACTGTTCTTGACTTGGCTGCGCGTTGCCTTTTACTGCTCTGTATGATGTTAGGTCTTGCACTGTATTGGTCTGTCATTGTCTTGGCTGTTACTTTAGACTGTCTGGGATTGTACTTATTTATTGTGAAAGTTCCATTGGTTGTTCCTTATTTGACTGCTGGGGTGGTGTGGGTGCCCCTTTGTTTTGGCGCCCCAATCATCCATGGAGTTGTTCTGAGTGGTACTTGAAGTTGGGGGATGGTTGGCAACACAGTGGGGACCTAGATATTTTGTTCCTGTGCTGATGTGACTATAAGTCAATTGGCTTACCCCATAAATAGTGGACAGCCCAAGAGCCTTTTGACTACTTCTGCATGGCAGGGGCCTCCGTGCCAGGATCTCCCCTTGAGCAGGGACGCTCGATTAAGGTTCTGCTCCTCGAGATTGAGATATGCCTTGCCGTAACAGATTCTCAGTAAGTCACTAATAGCATGCAAAACCTTGTAGCCTTAGCTCAGTGATATAAAGGGTCGATGGCGCAGATACAATCCTTTAGAGGTGAACCATTGCCCAAGTCCAGGGCTAGGAATTGGATCCAGCCGCACCTAGACTCCTCTCGGAGAAGGAGTTTAGAAAGCAAGGGGGTCCTCTCCGAGCTAGGAATTGGATCCAGCCGCACCTAGACTCCTCTCCGAGAAGGAGTTTAGAAAGCAAGGGGGTCCTTTCCGAGCCTCGTGACTCAATGGGAGGGTCTCCCAGACAGCTTGTCTGACCCTGGCCCCTAGGCAGGAAATAATCCGGGGTGCGTGGCCATATGGAATCTGGTAAAGCGCCGTCACGTGCACTGCTGCCTTTGGAGAATCACTGTGTCGATGTTTCTGAATGTTTCACCGCTTCTCTCTTAGAAGCGAAGTTAGCCGCTCGGCCTGCCACAACTGCGTATTGCCTTGTCCGGCCCCGTATGGCGTCACGTTTGGCATTGTATTGCCCTCTATTTGCCCGGACTGCCATCTGATCCGTTCCGGCATTGTACTGGTGTGTATTGTGGGTTTTTTAATCGGTTTTGTGTTATTTGAATGCGTATTGCCCTGTCTAGTGTTGTATCTTGCATTGTACTGCCCTGTCATTCCGTTCACTGTCACTTTAGACGTTCTGGGATTGCAGCGATCCGTATTGTGCAGGTTTTATTCGTTGTTCTGTGTTTGACCCATGTATTGCCTTGTTACCACCTTGTATTGTGTTGCGGCTTGCGTTGTATCGCCATGTTGTTGTTCTGAGTGCCATCTGATACGTTTCGGTGTTGTACAGCCCTGCATTATGTCTTCCATTGTATAGCTCTGTCACTGCCTCGACTGCTGTCTCACACGTTTTGGCATTGCATCGCATGGTATTGCGGGATACTTAATCAGTTATTTATTTGACCGTGTATTTCACTGTACTGCCCTGTATTGCGTTATTTCTTGCCTTGTATTGCTCTGTCATTGTCTTGACTGGCATCTCCACTTATTTTTGTTTTCTCCTGCACTGTACTGCGGTTCTTCTAATCGGTTGGTATTTAGTTGACTGCGTCTTCCGTTCTGCTCTGTCGTGTAATGTTGCATCTTGGATCGTGTTGCCCTATAGTTGTTTTGACTGCCACCTGAGACCGTGTGGGATCGTACTGCACCGTATTGTGGTGTTTTGATCGGTTGTTTATTATTCTGTATTGCATTGTAGCAACCTGTATTGTGTTACGTTGTGCGTTGTGTTGCCATGAAATAGTCTTAACTGTCCTTTTACACTCTCTGGGTTTGTACCGCACCGAACTGAGGGTGTTTTTGATTGGCTGTTCTATATTTGACCACGTATTGCTTTGTACTGCCCTGTATTTTCCTAAGTCTTGCGTCGTATTGCCCTCTCACCGTGCCGCGAGCCATCTGATGTATTCTGGCGTTGACAGGCACTGTATTGAGAGCTTCTTAGGCTGTTGTACTCTATTTGACCGTGCATCAATTTTGTGATCGGTCGTTCCCTATTTGACTGTGTATTGGCCTTGTACTGCCCTGTGTAAAGTTACGTCTTGCATTGTATTGCCCTGTCATAGTATTGCCTGTCATAGTCTGTCATAGCACCAGGATGTGCCCTTGAGCGGGGACGCTTGCTTCAGGTTCTGCTCCTCAAGGCTGAGAGATCCCTTGCCGCAACAGAGTCTCGGTAAGTGACTAATACCACGCTAAACCTCGTAGCCTTAGCACAGTGATATAAGGGTTGATGGCGCGGACACAATCCTTTAGAGGTGAACCGTTGCCCAAGTCCAGGGCTAGGAATTGGATCCAGCCGCACTTAGACTGCTCTTCAAGAAGGAGTTTAGAAAGCAAGGGGGTTGCGGCTCAACGGGAGGGTCTGTGCAATAAATTGTCCAGGGGATGTGGCCACAGAACCTGGTAAAGGGATGTTACATTCACTGCTGCCTTTGTCGAATCACTGTGTTGATGTTTCTGAATGTTTCTCTACTTCTCTCAGGACTGAAGTGAATCGCTCCACCTGCCACAACTGCATATTGCCTTGTCCGGCCCCGTATTGGGTTACCTCTCGCCTTGTATTGCCCTGTCCTTCTTTTGGTTGCCATCTGACCCCTGGTGTCATAGTAGTGCACTGCACTGTGAATTTTTTGACTGTCTGTTATTTATTTGACTGAGTATTGCCTTGTACTGCCTTGTGTACTGCGACGTAGTGCTTTGTATTGCCCTGTAATTGCATTGACTGCCATCCGAGATGTCTTGAGATCGTACGGCAGCGTAGCGCGGGTTTTCTGGTCAGCTGTTCTTTATTTGACTGTGTACTGCCTTATGCTGCCCTGCACAGTGTTCCGTCTCGCGTTGTCATTGTCTCGACCGACATGTGGGATTGTTTGCCATTGTACTGCAGTGTGGTTTGGGTATTGTAGTTTACTGTTCTTCATTTGACTGTGTATTGCCTTGTACTGACCTGTATAACGTTATGTCTTGCACTGCGTTGCCCTGGCATTGTCTTGACCGACATCTGAGACTGTCTGGCATTGTACTGTACTGTACTGGGAATCTTCTGATTTGCTCTAATTTATTTGTCTGCAAATCGGGTTGTACTGCCCTGTATACTGTAACGTGTGGCATTGTACCGCCTGTCACTGGCTTAACGGTGGCTTGAGAGATTCTGTTGTAAGACTGCACTCCGTTGTGAATTTCTCCATTGGTGATTCTGTGATGGCGTATTGCCTGGCACTGCCCCGTACTGTGTTACGCTTTACGTTGTAGCGCTCAGTCATTGTCTTCAATGACATCTGACACTTTGTAACATACGACGCCACTGTATTGCCAATTATTCCACGGGCTATTATTTATTTGAGCATGTATTGATGTGTAGGACTCTGTATAATGTTAAGTCGTGCACTGCCTTGACACTAAAATAGAAATTCTAGAGGCTGGCGGAGCACCAAGTGGGAAAGGGTGGTGGTGAGATCCTGAAAGCAGCAGGAAAGCCCGGAGCCCCACGTGGTGCCGCCGCGCCAGCCTCCAAAATATGTCCGGGTAGGGCCGCGGCTCTGGCGACAGCTCCCACGCTCGAAGAGCCAGGAGGGAAAGCCGTGCCTCCTTGGAAAGCTCTTTGGCAGCCGCTCGCGTGGCCCCACAGCCCGTGGGGCTGCGGGCTTTCCGGCGGCCGTCAGCCTCGGCGACACCGGCGCCGACGTGGCGCCCCCGCGCCAGCCAGCGAAGCATTTTCCGGTAGGGCCGTGGCTCTGGCGACAGCTCCCACGCCCGAAGAGCCAGGAGGGAAAGCCGTGCCTCGTTGGAAAGCTCTTTGGCAGCCGCTCGCGTGGCCCCACAACCCGTGGGGCTGCGGGCTTTCCGGCGGCCGTCAGCATCGGCGACACCGGCGCCCACGTGGCGCCGCCGCGCCAGCCTGCGAAGCATTTTCCGGTAGGGCCGCGGCTCTGGCGACAGCTCCCACGCCCGAAGAGCCAGGAGGGAAAGCTGTGCCTCCTTGGAAAGCTCTTTGGCAGCCGCTCGCGTGGCCCCACAGCCCGTGGGGCTGCGGGCTTTCCGGCGGCCGTCAGCCTCGGCGCCACCGGCGCCCACATGGCGCCCCTGCGCCAGCCTGCAAAGCATTTTCCGGTAGGGCCGCGGCTCTGGCGACAGCTCCCACGCCCGAAGAGCCAGGAGGGAAAGCCGTGCCTCATTGGAAAGCTCTTTGGCAGCCGCTCGCGTGGCCCCACAGCCCGTGGGGCTGCGGGCTTTCCGGCGGCCATCAGCCTCGGCGACACCGGCGCCCACGTGGCGCCGCCGCGCCAGCCTGCGAAGCATTTTCCGGTAGGGCCGCGGCTCTGGCGACAGCTCCCACGGCCGAGGAGCCAGGAGGGAAAGCCGTGCCTCCTTGGAAAGATTTTGGGCAGCCGCTCGCGTGGCCCCACAGCCCGTGGGGCTGCGGGCTTTCCGGCGGCCGTCAGCCTCGGCGACACCAGCGCCCACGTGGCGCCGCCGCGCCAGCCTGCGAAGCATTTTCCGGTAGGGCCGCGGCTCTGGCGACAGCTCCCACGCCCGAAGAGCCAGGAGGGAAAGCCGTGCCTCATTTGAAAGCTCTTTGGCAGCCGCTCGCGTGGCCCCACAGCCCGTGGGGCTGCGGGCTTTCCGGCGGCTGTCAGCCTCGGCGACACCAGCGCCCACGTGGCGACGCCGCGCCAGCCTGCGAAGTATTTTCCGGTAGGACCGCGGCTCTGGCGACTGCTCCCACGCCTGAAGAGCAAGGAGGGAAAGCCGTGCCTCTTTGGAAAGCTCTTTGGCAGCCGCTCACGTGGCCCCACAGCCCGTGGGGCTGCGGGCTTTCCGGCGGCCGAAAGCCTTGGCGACACCAGCGACCACGTGGCGCCCCCGCGCCAGCCTGCGAAGCATTTTCCGGTAGGGCCGCGGCTCTGGCGACAGCTCCCACGCCCGAAGAGCCAGGAGGGAAAGCTGTGCCTCGTTGGAAAGCTCTTTGGCAGCCGCTCGCGTGGCCCCACAGCCCGTGGGGCTGCGGGCTTTCCGGCGGCCGAAAGCCTCGGCGACACCAGCGACCACGTGGCGCTGCCACGCCAGCCTGCGAAGTATTTTCCGGTAGGACCGCGGCTCTGGCGACAGCTCCCACGCCCGAAGAGTCAGGAGGGAAAGCCGTGCCTCCTTGGAAAGCTCTTTGGCAGCCGCTCGCGTGGCCCCACAGGCCGTGGGGCTGCGGGCTTTCAGGCAGCCGTCAGCCTCGGCGCCACCGGTGCCCACGTGGTGCCGCGGCGCCAGCCTGCGAAGCATTTTCCGGTACGGCCGTGGCTCTGGCGACAGCTCCCACGCCCGAAGAGCCAGGATGGAAAGCCGTGCCTCGTTGGAAAGCTCTTTGGCAGCCGCTCGCGTGGCCCCACAGCCCGTGGGGCTGCGGGCTTTCCGGTGGCCATCAGCCTCGGCGACACCGGCGCCCACGTGGCGCCGCCGCGCCAGCCTGCGAAGCATTTTCCGGTAGGGCCGTGGCTCTGGCGACTGCTCCCACGCCCGAAGAGCCAGGAGGGAAAGCCGTGCCTCGTTGGAAAGCTCTTTGGCAGCCGCTCGCATGGCCCCACAGCCCGTGGGGCTGCGGGCTTTCCGGCCGCCATTAGCCTCGGCGACACCGGCGCCCACGTGGCGCTGCCGCGCCAGGCTGCGAAGCATTTTCCGGTAGGGCCGCGGCTCTGGCGACAGCTCCCACGCCCGAAGAGCCAGGAGGGAAAGCCGTGCCTCGTTGGAAAGCTCTTTGGCAGCCGCTCGCGTGGCCCCACAGCCCGTGGGGCTGCGGGCTTTCCGGCGGCCGAAAGCCTCGGCGACACCAGCGCCCACGTGGCGCCGCCACGCCAGACTGCGAAGTATTTTCCGGTAGGACGGCGGCTCTGGCGACAGCTCCCACGCCCGAAGAGTCAGGAGCGAAAGCCGTGCCTCCTTGGAAAGCTCTTTGGCAGCCGCTCGCGTGGCCCCACAGCCCGTGGGGCTGCGGGCTTTCAGGCAGCCGTCAGCCTCGGCGCCACCGGTGCCCACGTGGTGCCGCGGCGCCAGCCTGCGAAGCATTTTCCGGTACGGCCGTGGCTCTGGCGACAGCTCCCACGCCCGAAGAGCCAGGAGGGAAAGTCGTGCCTCGTTGGAAAGCTCTTTGGCAGCCGCTCGCATGGCCCCACAGCCCGTGGGGCTGCGGGCTTTCCGGCCGCCATTAGCCTCGGCGACACCGGCGCCCACGTGGCGCTGCCGCGCCAGGCTGCGAAGCATTTTCCGGTAGGGCCGCGGCTCTGGCGACAGCTCCCACGCCCGAAGAGCCAGGAGGGAAAGCCGTGCCTCGTTGGAAAGCTCTTTGGCAGCCACTCGCGTGGCCCCACAGCCCGTGGGGCTGCGGGCTTTCCGGCGGCCATCAGCCTCGGCGACACCGGCGCCCACATGGCGCCCCCGTGCCAGCCTGCGAAGCATTTTCCGGTAGGGCCGCAGCTCTGGCGACAGCTCCCACGCCCGAAGAGCCAGGAGGGAAAGCCGTGCCTCGTTGGAAAGCTCTTTGGCAGCCGCTCGCGTGGCCCCACAGCCCGTGGGGCTGCGGGCTTTCTGGCGGCCATTAGCCTCGGCGACACCGGCGCCCACGTGGCGCCCCCGTGCCAGCCTGCGAAGCATTTTCCGGTAGGGCCGCAGCTCTGGCGACAGCTCCCACGCCCGAAGAGCCAGGAGGGAAAGCCGTGCCTCGTTGGAAAGCTCTTTGGCAGCCGCTCGCGTGGCCCCACAGCCCGTGGGGCTGCGGGCTTTCTGGCGGCCATTAGCCTCGGCGACACCGGCGCCCACGTGGCGCCGCCGCGCCAGCCTGCGAAGCATTTTCCGGTAGGGCCGCGGCTCTGGCGACAGCTCCCACGCCCGAAGAGCCAGGAGGGAAAGCCGTGCCTCCTTGGAAAGCTCTTTGGCAGCCGCTCGCTTGGCCCCACAGCCCGTGGGGCTGCGGGCTTTCCGGCGGCCATCAGCCTCGGCGCCACCGGCGAACACGTGGCGCCGCCGCGCCAGCCTGCGAAGCATTTTCCGGTAGGGCCGCGGCTCTGGCGACAGCTCCCACGCCCGAAGAGCCAGGAGGGCAAGCCATGGCTCGTTGGAAAGCTCTTTGGCAGCCGCTCGCGTGGCCCCACAGCCCGTGGGGCTGCGGGCTTTCCGGCGGCCGTCAGCCTCGGCGACACCGGCGACCACGTGGTGCCGCCGCGCCAGCCTGCGAAGCATTTTCCGGTAGGGCCGCGGCTCTGGCGACAGCTCCCACGCCCGAAGAGCCAGGAGGGCAAGCCATGGCTCGTTGGAAAGCTCTTTGGCAGCCGCTCGCGTGGCCCCACAGCCCGTGGGGCTGCGGGCTTTCCGGCGGCCATCAGCCTCGGCGACACCGGCGCCCACATGGCGCCGCCGCGCCAGCCTGCGAAGCATTTTCCGGTAGGGCCGCGGCTCTGGCGACAGCTCCCACGCCCGAAGAGCCAGGAGGGAAAGCCGTGCCTCGTTGGAAAGCTCTTTGGCAGCCGCTCGCGTGGCCCCACAGCCCGTGGGGCTGCGGGCTTTCCGGCGGCCGTCAGCCTCGGCGACACCAGCGCCCAATTGACGCCGCCACGCCAGCCTGCGAAGCATTTTCCGGTAGGGCCGCGGCTCTGGCGACAGCTCCCACGCCCGAAGAGCCAGGAGGGAAAGCCGTGCCTCGTTGGAAAGCTCTTTGGCAGCCGCTCGTGTGGCCCCACAGCCCGTGGGGCTGCAGGCTTTCCGGCGGCCGTCAGCCTCGGCGACACCGGCGAACACGTGGCGCCGCCACGCCAGGCTGCGAAGCGTTTTACGGTAGGGCCGCGGCTCTGGCGACAGCTCCCACGCCCGAAGAGCCAGGAGGGAAAGCCGTGCCTCGTTGGAAAGCTCTTTGGCAGCCGCTCGCGTGGCCCCACAGCCCGTGGGGCTGCGGGCTTTCCGGCGGCCATCAGCCTCGGCGCCACCGGCGAACACGTGGCGCCGCCGCGCCAGGCTGCGAAGCATTTTCCGGTAGGGCCGCGGCTCTGGCGACAGCTCCCACGCCCGAAGAGCCAGGAGGGAAAGCCGTGCCTCGTTGGAAAGCTCTTTGGCAGCCGCTCACGTGGCCCCACAGCCCGTGGGGCTGCGGGCTTTCCAGCGGCCGTCAGCCTCGGCGCCATAGGTGCCCACGTGGCGCCGCCGCGCCAGCCTGTGAAGCATTTTCCGGTAGGGCCGCGGCTCTGGCGACAGCTCCCACGCCTGAAGAGCCAGGAGGGAAAGCCGTGCCTCGTTGGAAAGCTCTTTGGCAGCCGCTCGCGTGGCCCCACAGCCCGTGGGGCTGCGGGCTTTCCGGCGGCCATCAGCCTCGGCGACACCGGCGCCCACATGGCGCCGCCGCGCCAGCCTGCGAAGCATTTTCCGGTAGGGCCGCGGCTCTGGCGACAGCTCCCACGCCCGAAGAGCCAGGAGGGAAAGCCGTGCCTCGTTGGAAAGCTCTTTGGCAGCCGCTCGCGTGGCCCCACAGCCCGTGGGGCTGCGGGCTTTCCGGCGGCCTTCAGCCTCGGTGACACCAGCGCCCAATTGACGCCGCCACGCCAGCCTGCGAAGCATTTTCCGGTAGGGCCGCGGCTCTGGCGACAGCTCCCACGCCCGAAGAGCCAGGAGGGAAAGCCGTGCCTCGTTGGAAAGCTCTTTGGCAGCCGCTCGTGTGGCCCCACAGCCCGTGGGGCTGCAGGCTTTCCGGCGGCCGTCAGCCTCGGCGACACCGGCGAACACGTGGCGCCGCCACGCCAGGCTGCGAAGCGTTTTACGGTAGGGCCGCGGCTCTGGCGACAGCTCCCACGCCCGAAGAGCCAGGAGGGAAAGCCGTGCCTCCTTGGAAAGCTCTTTGGCAGCCGCTCGTGTGGCCCCACAGCCCGTGGGGCTGCGGGCTTTCCGGCGGCCATCAGCCTCGGCGCCACCGGCGAACACGTGGCGCCGCCGCGCCAGGCTGCGAAGCATTTTCCGGGAGGGCCGCGGCTCTGGCGACAGCTCCCACGCCCGAAGAGCCAGGAGGGAAAGCCGTGCCTCGTTGGAAAGCTCTTTGGCAGCCGCTCGCGTGGCCCCACAGCCCGTGGGGCTGCGGGCTTTCCAGCGGCCGTCAGCCTCGGCGCCATAGGCGCCCACGTGGCGCCGCCGCGCCAGCCTGCGAAGCATTTTCCGGTAGGGCCGCGGTTCTGGCAACAGCTCCCACACCCGAAGAGCCAGGAGGGAAAGCCGTGCCTCGTTGGAAAGCTCTTTGGCAGCCGCTCGCGTGGCCCCACAGCCCGTGGGGCTGCGGGCTTTCCGGCGGCCATCAGCCTCAGCGCCACCGGCGCCCACATGGCGCCCCCGCGCCAGCCTGCGAAGCATTTTCCGGTAGGGCCGCGTCTCTGGCGACAGCTCCCACGCCCGAAGAGCCGGGAGGGAAAACCGTGCCTCGTTGGAAAGCTCTTTGGCAGCCGCTCGCGTGGCCCCATAGCCCGTGGGGCTGCGGGCTTTCCGGCGGCCGTCAGCCTCGGCGCGACCGGCGAACACGTGGCGCCCCCGCGCTAGGCTGCGAAGCATTTTCCGGTAGGGCCGCGGCTCTGGCGACAGCTCCCACGCCCGAAGAGCCAGGAGGGAAAGCCGTGCCTCGTTGGAAAGCTCTTTGGGAGCCGCTCGCGTGGCCCCACAGCCCGTGGGGCTGCGGGCTTTCCGGCGGCCATCAGCCTCGGCGCCACCAGCGAACACGTGGCGCCGCCGCGCCAGCCTGCGAAGCATTTTCCGGTAGGGCCGCGGCTCTGGCGACAGCTCCCACGCCCGAAGAACCAGGAGGGAAAGCCGTGCCTCGTTGGAAAGCTCTTTGGCAGCCGCTCGCGTGGCCCCACAGCCCGTGGGGCTGCGGGCTTTCTGGCGGCCATCAGCCTCGGCGACACCGGCGCCCACATGGCGCCGCCGCGCCAGCCTGCGAAGCATTTTCCGGTAGGACCGCGGCTCTGGCGACAGCTCCCACGCCCAAAGAGCCAGGAGGGAAAGCCGTGCCTCCTTGGAAAACTCTTTGGCAGCCGCTCGCGTGGCCCCACAGCCCGTGGGGCTGCGGGCTTTCCGGCGGCTGTCAGCCTCGGCGACACCAGCGCATACGTGGCGCCTCCACGCCAGCCTGCGAAGTATTTTCCGGTAGGACGGCGGCTCTGGCGACAGCTCCCACGCCCGAAGAGCCAGGAGGGAAAGCCGTGCCTCGTTGGAAAGCTCTTTGGCAGCCGCTCGCGTGGCCCCACAGCCCGTGGGGCTGCGGGCTTTCCGGCGGCCGTCAGCCTCGTCGACAACAGCGCCCAATTGACGCCGCCACGCCAGCCTGCGAAGCATTTTCCGGTAGGGCCGCAGCTCTGGCGACAGCTCCCACGCCCGAAGAGCCAGGAGGGAAAGCCGTGCCTCGTTGGAAAGCTCTTTGGCAGCCGCTCGCGTGGCCCCACAGCCCGTGGGGCTGCGGGCTTTCGGGCGGCCGTCAGCCTCGGCGACACCGGCGAACACGTGGCGCCACCGCGCCAGGCTGCGAAGCATTTTCCGGTAGGGCCGCGGCTCTGGCGACAGCTCCCACGCCCGAAGAGCCAGGAAGGTAAAGCCGTGCCTCGTTGGAAAGCTCTTTGGCAGCCGCTCGCGTGGCCCCACAGCCCGTGGGGCTGCGGGCTTTCCGGCGGCCGTCAGCCTCGGCGACACCGGCGCCCACGTGGCGCCCCCGCGCCAGCCTGCGAAGCATTTTCCGGTAGGGCCGCGGCTCTGGCGACAGCTCCCACGCCCGAAGAGCCAGGATGGAAAGCCGTGCCTCCTTGGAAAGCTCTTTGGCAGCCGCTCGCGTGGCCCCACAGCCCGTGGGGCTGCGGGCTTTCCGGCGGCCGTCAGCCTCGGCGACACCAGCGCCCACGTGGCGCCTCCACGCCAGCCTGCGAAGTATTTTCCGGTAGGACGGCGGCTCTGACGACAGCTCCCACGCCCGAAGAGCCAGGAGGGAAAGCCGTGCCTCGTTGGAAAGCTCTTTGGCAGCCGCTCGCGTGGCCCCACAGCCCGTGGGGCTGCGGGCTTTCCGGCGGCCGTCAGCCTCGGCGCCACCGGCGAACACGTGGCGCCGCCGCGGCAGGCTGCGAAGCATTTTCCGGTAGGGCCGCGGCTCTGGCGACAGCTCCCACGCCCGAAGAGCCAGGAGGGAAAGCCGTGCCTCCTTGGAAAGCTCTTTGGCAGCCGCTCGCGTGGCCCCACAGCCCATGGGGCTGCGGGCTTTCCGGCGGCCGAAAGCCTCGGCGACACCAGCGCCCACGTGGCGCCTCAACGCCAGCCTGCGAAGTATTTTCCGGTAGGACGGCGGCTCTGGCGACAGCTCCCACGCCCGAAGAGACAGGAGGGAAAGCCGTGCCTCGTTGGAAAGCTCTTTGGCAGCCGCTCGCGTGGCCCCACAGCCCGTGGGGCTGCGGGCTTTCCGGCGGCCTTCAGCCTCGGTGACACCAGCGCCCAATTGACGCCGCCACGCCAGCCTGCGAAGCATTTTCCGGTAGGGCCGCGGCTCTGGCGACAGCTCCCACGCCCGAAGAGCCAGGAGGGAAAGCCGTGCCTCGTTGGAAAGCTCTTTGGCAGCCGCTCGTGTGGCCCCACAGCCCGTGGGGCTGCAGGCTTTCCGGCGGCCGTCAGCCTCGGCGACACCGGCGAACACGTGGCGCCGCCACGCCAGGCTGCGAAGCGTTTTACGGTAGGGCCGCGGCTCTGGCGACAGCTCCCACGCCCGAAGAGCCAGGAGGGAAAGCCGTGCCTCCTTGGAAAGCTCTTTGGCAGCCGCTCGCGTGGCCCCACAGCCCGTGGGGCTGCGGGCTTTCCGGCGGCCATCAGCCTCGGCGCCACCGGCGAACACGTGGCGCCGCCGCGGCAGGCTGCGAAGCATTTTCCGGTAGGGCCGCGGCTCTGGCGACAGCTCCCACGCCCGAAGAGCCAGGAGGGAAAGCCGTGCCTCCTTGGAAAGCTCTTTGGCAGCCGCTCGCGTGGCCCCACAGCCCGTGGGGCTGCGGGCTTTCCAGCGGTCGTCAGCCTCGGCGCCATAGGCGCCCACGTGGCGCCGCCGCGCCAGCCTGCGAAGCATTTTCCGGTAGGGCCGCGGTTCTGGCAACAGCTCCCACGCCCGAAGAGCCAGGAGGGAAAGCCGTGCCTCGTTGGAAAGCTCTTTGGCAGCCGCTCGCGTGGCCCCACAGCCCGTGGGGCTGCGGGCTTTCCGGCGGCCATCAGCCTCAGCGCCACCGGCGCCCACATGGCGCCCCCGCGCTAGCCCGCGAAGCATTTTCCGGTAGGGCCGCGTCTCTGGCGACAGCTCCCACGCCCGAAGAGCCAGGAGGGAAAACCGTGCCTCGTTGGAAAGCTCTTTGGCAGCCGCTCGCGTGGCCCCATAGCCCGTGGGGCTGCGGGCTTTCCGGCGGCCGTCAGCCTCGGCGCGACCGGCGAACACGTGGCGCCCCCGCGCTAGGCTGCGAAGCATTTTCCGGTAGGGCCGCGCCTCTGGCGACAGCTCCCACGCCCGAAGAGCCAGGAGGGAAAGCCATGCCTTGTTGGAAAGCTCTTTGGCAGCCGCTCGCGTGGCCCCACAGCCCGTGGGGCTGCGGGCTTTCCGGCGGCCATCAGCCTCGGCGCCACCAGCGAACACGTGGCGCCGCCGCGCCATCCTGCGAAGCATTTTCCGGTAGGGCCGCGGCTCTGGCGACAGCTCCCACGCCCGAAGAACCAGGAGGGAAAGCCGTGCCTCGTTGGAAAGCTCTTTGGCAGCCGCTCGCGTGGCCCCACAGCCCGTGGGGCTGCGGGCTTTCTGGCGGCCATCAGCCTCGGCGACACCGGCGCCCACATGGCGCCGCCGCGCCAGCCTGCGAAGCATTTTCCGGTAGGGCCGCGGCTCTGGCGACAGCTCCCACGCCCGAAGAGCCAGGAGGGAAAGCCGTGCCTCCTTGGAAAACTCTTTGGCAGCCGCTCGCGTGGCCCCACAGCCCGTGGGGCTGCGGGCTTTCCGGCGGCCGTCAGCCTCGGCGACACCAGCGCATACGTGGCGCCTCCACGCCAGCCTGCGAAGTATTTTCCGGTAGGACGGCGGCTCTGGCGACAGCTCCCACGCCCGAAGAGCCAGGAGGGAAAGCCGTGCCTCGTTGGAAAGCTCTTTGGCAGCCGCTCGCGTGGCCCCACAGCCCGTGGGGCTGCGGGCTTTCGGGCGGCCGTCAGCCTCGGCGACACCGGCGAACACGTGGCGCCACCGCGCCAGGCTGCGAAGCATTTTCCGGTAGGGCCGCGGCTCTGGCGACAGCTCCCACGCCCGAAGAGCCAGGAAGGTAAAGCCGTGCCTCGTTGGAAAGCTCTTTGGCAGCCGCTCGCGTGGCCCCACAGCCCGTGGGGCTGCGGGCTTTCCGGTGGCCGTCAGCCTCGGCGACACCGGCGCCCACGTGGCGCCCCCGCGCCAGCCTGCGAAGCATTTTCCGGTAGGGCCGCGGCTCTGGCGACAGCTCCCACGCCCGAAGAGCCAGGATGGAAAGCCGTGCCTCCTTGGAAAGCTCTTTGGCAGCCGCTCGCGTGGCCCCACAGCCCGTGGGGCTGCGGGCTTTCCGGCGGCCGTCAGCCTCGGCGACACCAGCGCCCACGTGGCGCCTCCACGCCAGCCTGCGAAGTATTTTCCGGTAGGACGGCGGCTCTGACGACAGCTCCCACGCCCGAAGAGCCAGGAGGGAAAGCCGTGCCTCGTTGGAAAGCTCTTTGGCAGCCGCTCGCGTGGCCCCACAGCCCATGGGGCTGCGGGCTTTCCGGCGGCCATCAGCCTCGGCGCCACCGGCGCCCACGTGGCGCCCCCGCGCCAGGCTGCGAAGCATTTTCCGGTAGGGCCGCGGCTCTGACGACAGCTCCCACGCCCGAAGAGCCAGGAGGGAAAGCCGTGCCTCCTTGGAAAGCTCTTTGGCAGCCGCTCGCGTGGCCCCACAGCCCGTGGGGCTGCGGGCTTTCCGGCGGCCGTCAGCCTCGGCGCCACCGGCGAACACGTGGCGCCGCCGCGGCAGGCTGCGAAGCATTTTCCGGTAGGGCCGCGGCTCTGGCGACAGCTCCCACGCCCGAAGAGCTAGGAGGGAAAGCCGTGCCTCGTTGGAAAGCTCTTTGGCAGCCGCTCGCGTGGCCCCACAGCCCATGGGGCTGCGGGCTTTCCGGCGGCCGAAAGCCTCGGCGACACCAGCGCCCACGTGGCGCCTCAACGCCAGCCTGCGAAGTATTTTCCGGTAGGACGGCGGCTCTGGCGACAGCTCCCACGCCCGAAGAGACAGGAGGGAAAGCCGTGCCTCGTTGGAAAGCTCTTTGGCAGCCGCTCGCGTGGCCCCAGAGCCCATGGGGCTGCGGGCTTTCCGGCGGCCATCAGCCTCGGCGCCACCGGCGCCCACGTGGCGCCCCCGCGCCAGGCTGTGAAGCATTTTCCGGTAGGGCTGCGGCTCTGGCGACAGCTCCCACGCCCGAAGAGCCAGGAGGGAAAGCCGTGCCTCGTTGGAAAGCTCTTTGGCAGCCGCTCACGTGGCCCCACAGCCCGTGGGGCTGCGGGCTTTCCGGCGGCCATCAGCCTCGGCGCCACCGGCGAACACGTGGCACCGCCGCGCCAGGCTGCGAAGCATTTTCCGGTAGGGCCGCGGCTCTGACGACAGCTCCCACGCCCGAAGAGCCAGGAGGGAAAGCCGTGCCTCGTTGGAAAGCTCTTTGGCAGCCGCTCGCGTGGCCCCACAGCCCGTGGGGCTGCGGGCTTTCCAGCGGCCGTCAGCCTCGGCGCCATCGGCGCCCACATGGCGCCGCCGCGCCAGCCTGCGAAGCATTTTCCGGTAGGGCCGCGGCTCTGGCGACAGCTCCCACGCCCGAAGAGCCAGGAGGGAAAGCCGTGCCTCGTTGGAAAGCTCTTTGGCAGCCGCTCGCGTGGCCCCACAGCCCGTGGGGCTGCGGGCTTTCCGGCTGCCATCAGCCTCGGCGCCACCGGCGCCCACATGGCGCCCCCGCGCCAGCCTGTGAAGCATTTTCCGGTAGGGCTGCGGCTCTGGCGACAGCTCCCACGCCCGAAGAGCCAGGAGGGAAAGCCGTGCCTCCTTGGAAAGCTCTTTGGCAGCCGCTCGCGTGGCCCCACAGCCCGTGGGGCTGCGGGCTTTCCGGCGGCCGTCAGCCTCGGCGACAACGGCGCCCACGTGGCGCCTCCACGCCAGCCTGCGAAGCATATTCCGGTAGGGCCGTGGTTCTGGCGACAGCTGCCACGCTCGAAGAGCCAGGACGGAAAGCCGTGCCTCGTTGGAAAGCTCTTTGGCAGCCGCTCGTGTGGCCCCACAGCCCGTGGGGCTGCGGGTATTCTGGCGGCCATCAGCCTCGGCGCCACCGGCGCCCACGTGGCGCCGCCGCGCCAGCCTGCAAAGCATTTTGCGGTAGGACCGCGGCTCTGGCGACAGCTCCCACGCCCGAAGAGCCAGGAGGGAAAGGCGTGCCTCCTTGGAAAGCTCTTTGGCAGCCGCTCGCGTGGCCCCACAGCCCGTGGGGATGCGGGCTTTCCGGCGGCCGTCAGCCTCGGTGACACCAGCGCCCAATTGACGCCGCCACGCCAGCCTGCGAAGCATTTTCCTGTAGGCCGCAGCTCTGGCGACAGCTCCCACGCCCGAAGAGCCAGGAGGGAAAGCCCTGCCTCGTTGGAAAGCTCTTTCGCAGCCGCTCGCGTGGCCCCACAGCCCGTGGGGCTGCGGGCTTTCCGGCGGCCATCAGCCTCGGCGCCACCGGCGCCCACATGGCGCCGGCGCGCCAGCCTGCGAAGCATTTTCCGGTAGGGCCGCGGCTCTGGCGACAGCTCCCACGCCCGAAGAGCCAGGAGGGAAAGCCGTGCCTCGTTGGAAAGCTCTTTGGCAGCCGCTCGCGTGGCCCCACAGCCCGTGGGGCTGCGGGCTTTCCAGCGGCCGTCAGCCTCGGCGACAACGGCGCCCACGTGGCGCCTCCACGCCAGCCTGCGAAGCATTTTCCGGTAGGGCCGTGGCTCTGGCGACAGCTCCCACGCCCGAAGAGCCAGGAGGGAAAGCCGTGCCTCGTTGGAAAGCTCTTTGGCAGCCGCTCGCGTGGCCCCACAGCCCGTGGGGCTGCGGGCTTTCCGGTGGCCATCAGCCTCGGCGCCACCGGCGAACACGTGGCGCCGCCGCGCCAGCCTGCGAAGCATTTTCCGGTAGGGCCGCGGCTCTGGCGACAGCTCCCACGCCCGAAGAGCCAGGAGGGAAAGCCGTGCCTCCTTGGAAAGCTCTTTGGCAGCCGCTCGCGTGGCCCCACAGCCCGTGGGGCTGCGGGCTTTCCGGCGGCCGTCAGCCTCGGCAACACCGGCGCCCACGTGGCGCCGCCGCGCCAGCCTGCGAAGCATTTTCCGGTAGGGCCGCGGCTCTGGCGACAGCTCCCACGCCCGAAGAGCAAGGAGGGAAAGCCGTGCCTCGTTGGAAAGCTCTTTGGCAGCCGCTCGCGTGGCCCCACAGCCCGTGGGGCTGCGGGCTTTCCGGCGGCCATCAGCCTCGGCGCCACCGGCGAACACGTGGCGCCCCCGCGCCAGCCTGCGAAGCATTTTCCGGTAGGGCCGCGGCTCTGGCGACAGCTCCCACGCCCGAAGAGCCAGGAGGGAAAGCCGTGCCTCCTTGGAAAGCTCTTTGGCAGCCGCTCGCGTGGCCCCACAGCCCGTGGGGCTGCGGGCTTTCCGGCGGCCATCAGCCTCAGCGCCACCGGCGCCCACATGGCGCCGCCGCGCCAGGCTGCGAAGCATTTTCCGGTAGGGCCGCGGCTCTGGCGACAGCTCCCACGCCCGAAGAGCCAGGAGGGAAAGCCATGCCTCGTTGGAAAGCTCTTTGGCAGCCGCTCGCGTGGCCCCACAGCCCGTGGGGCTGCGGGCTTTCCGGCGGCCATCAGCCTCGGCGCCACCAGCGAACATGTGGCGCCGCCGCGCCAGGCTGCGAAGCATTTTCCGGTAGGGCCGCGGCTCTGGCGACAGCTCCCACGCCCGAAGAGCCAGGAGGGAAAGCCGTGCCTCCTTGGAAAGCTCTTTGGCAGCCGCTCGCGTGGCCCCACAGCCCGTGGGGCTGCGGGCTTTCTGGCGGCCATCAGCCTCGGCGACACCGGGGCCCACATGGCGCCGCCGCGCCAGCCTGCGAAGCATTTTCTGGTAGGGCCGTGGCTCTGGTGACAGCTCCCACGCCCGAAGAGCCAGGAGGGAAAGCCGTGCCTCCTTGGAAAGCTCTTTGGCAGCCGCTCGCGTGGCCCCACAGCCCGTGGGGCTGCGGGCTTTCCGGCGGCCATCAGCCTCGGCGCCACCGGCGAACACGTGGCGCCGCCGCGCCAGGCTGCGAAGCATTTTCCGGTAGGGCCGCAGCTCTGGCGACAGCTCCCACGCCCGAAGAGCCAGGAGGGAAAGCCGTGCCTCGTTGGAAAGCTCTTTGGCAGCCGCTCGCGTGGCCCCATAGCCCGTGGGGCTGCGGGCTTTCCGGCGGCTGTCAGCCTCGGCGACACCAGCGCCCAATTGACGCCGCCACGCCAGGCTGCGAAGCATTTTCCGGTAGGGCCGCGGCTCTGACGACAGCTCCCACGCCCGAAGAGCCAGGAGGGAAAGCCGTGCCTCGTTGGAAAGCTCTTTGGCAGCCGCTCGCGTGGCCCCACAGCCCGTGGGGCTGCGGGCTTTCCAGCGGCCGTCAGCCTCGGCGACAACGGCGCCCACGTGGCGCCTCCACGCCAGCCTGCGAAGCATTTTCCGGTAGGGCCGTGGCTCTGGCGACAGCTCCCACGCCCGAAGAGCCAGGAGGGAAAGCCGTGCCTCGTTGGAAAGCTCTTTGGCAGCCGCTCGCGTGGCCCCACAGCCCGTGGGGCTGCGGGCTTTCCGGCGGCCGTCAGCCTCGGCGACACCAGCGCCCACGTGGCGTCTCCACGCCAGCCTGCGAAGTATTTTCCGGTAGGACGGCGGCTCTGGCGACAGCTCCCACGCCCGAAGAGCCAGGAGGGAAAGCCGTGCCTCGTTGGAAAGCTCTTTGGCAGCCACTCGCGTGGCCCCACAGCCCGTGGGGCTGCGGGCTTTCCGGCGGCCGTCAGCCTCGGTGACACCAGCGCCCAATTGACGCCGCCACGCCAGCCTGCGAAGCATTTTCCGGTAGGGCCGCGGCTCTGGCGACAGCTCCCACGCCCGAAGAGCCAGGAGGGAAAGCCGTGCCTCGTTGGAAAGCTCTTTGGCAGCCGCTCGTGTGGCCCCACAGCCCGTGGGGCTGCAGGCTTTCCGGCGGCCGTCAGCCTCGGAGACACTGGCGAACACGTGGCGCCGCCACGCCAGGCTGCGAAGCATTTTCCGGTAGGGCCGCGGCTCTGGCGACAGCTCCCACGCCTGAAGAGCCAGGAAGGGAAAGCCGTGCCTCGTTGGAAACCCCTTTGGCAGCCGCTCGCGTGGCCCCACAGCCCGTGGGGCTGCGGGCTTTCCAGCGGCCGTCAGCCTCGGCGCCATAGGCGCCCACGTGGCGCCGCCGCGCCAGCCTGCGAAGCATTTTCCGGTAGGGCCGCGGCTCTGGCGACAGCTCCCACGCCCGAAGAGCCAGGAGGGAAAGCCGTGCCTCGTTGGAAAGCTCTTTGGCAGCCGCTCGCGTGGCCCCACAGCCCGTGGGGCTGCGGGCTTTCCGGCGGCCATCAGCCTCAGCGCCACCGGCGCCCACATGGCGCCGCCGCGCCAGGCTGCGAAGCATTTTCCGGTAGGGCCGCGGCTCTGGCGACAGCTCCCACGCCCGAAGAGCCAGGAGGGAAAGGCATGCCTCGTTGGAAAGCTCTTTGGCAGCCGCTCGCGTGGCCCCACAGCCCGTGGGGCTGCGGGCTTTCCGGCGGCCATCAGCCTCGGCGCCACCAGCGAACATGTGGCGCCGCCGCGCCAGGCTGCGAAGCATTTTCCGGTAGGGCCGCGGCTCTGGCGACAGCTCCCACGCCCGAAGAGCCAGGAGGGAAAGCCGTGCCTCCTTGGAAAGCTCTTTGGCAGCCGCTCGCGTGGCCCCACAGCCCGTGGGGCTGCGGGCTTTCTGGCGGCCATCAGCCTCGGCGACACCGGGGCCCACATGGCGCCGCCGCGCCAGCCTGCGAAGCATTTTCTGGTAGGGCCGTGGCTCTGGTGACAGCTCCCACGCCCGAAGAGCCAGGAGGGAAAGCCGTGCCTCCTTGGAAAGCTCTTTGGCAGCCGCTCGCGTGGCCCCACAGCCCGTGGGGCTGCGGGCTTTCCGGCGGCCGTCAGCCTCGGCGACACCAGCGCCCACGTGGCGCCTCCACGCCAGCCTGCGAAGTATTTTCCGGTAGGACGGCGGCTCTGGCGACAGCTCCCACGCCCGAAGAGCCAGGAGGGAAAGCCGTGCCTCGTTGGAAAGCTCTTTGGCAGCCGCTCGCGTGGCCCCACAGCCCGTGGGGCTGCGGGCTTTCCGGCGGCCGTCAGCCTCGGCGACAACGGCGCCCACGTGGCGCCTCCACGCCAGCCTGCGAAGCATTTTCCGGTAGGGCCGTGGCTCTGGCGACAGCTCCCACGCCCGAAGAGCCAGGACGGAAAGCCGTGCCTCGTTGGAAAGCTCTTTGGCAGCCGCTCGTGTGGCCCCACAGCCCGTGGGGCTGCGGGCATTCTGGCGGCCATCAGCCTCGGCGCCACCGGCGCCCACGTGGCGCCGCCGCGCCAGCCTGCAAAGCATTTTGCGGTAGGACCGCGGCTCTGGCGACAGCTCCCACGCCCGAAGAGCCAGGAGGGAAAGGCGTGCCTCCTTGGAAAGCTCTTTGGCAGCCGCTCGCGTGGCCCCACAGCCCGTGGGGCTGCGGGCTTTCCGGCGGCCGTCAGCCTCGGCGACACCAGCGCCCAATTGACGCCGCCACGCCAGCCTGCGAAGCATTTTCCGGTAGGGCCACGGCTCTGGCGACAGCTCCCACGCCCGAAGAGCCAGGAGGGAAAGCCGTGCCTCGTTGGAAAGCTCTTTGGCAGCCGCTCGCGTGGCCCCACAGCCCGTGGGGCTGCGGGCTTTCCGGCGGCCATCAGCCTCGGCGCCACCGGCGCCCACATGGCGCCGGCGCGCCATCCTGCGAAGCATTTTCCGGTAGGGCCGCGGCTCTGGCGACAGCTCCCACGCCCGAAGAGCCAGGAGGGAAAGCCGTGCCTCGTTGGAAAGCTCTTTGGCAGCCGCTCGCGTGGCCCCACAGCGCGTGGGGCTGCGGGCTTTCCGGCGGCCGTCAGCCTCGGCGACACCAGCGCCCACGTGGCGCCGCCGCGCCAGCCTGCGAAGCATTTTCCGGTAGGGCCGTGGCTCTGGTGACAGCTCCCACGCCCGAAGAGCCAGGAGGGAAAGCCGTGCCTCGTTGGAAAGCTCTTTGGCAGCCGCTCGCGTGGCCCCACAGCCCGTGGGGCTGCGGGCTTTCCGGCGGCCGTCAGCCTCGGCGACACCAGCGCCCACGTGGCGCCTCCACGCCAGCCTGCGAAGTATTTTCCGGTAGGACGGCGGCTCTGGCGACAGCTCCCACGCCTGAAGAGCCAGGAGGGAAAGCCGTGCCTCGTTGGAAAGCTCTTTGGCAGCCGCTCGCGTGGCCCCACAGCCCGTGGGGCTGCGGGCTTTCCGGCGGCCGTCAGCCTCGGCGACACCAGCGCCCAATTTACACCGCCACGCCAGCCTGCGAAGCATTTTCCGGTAGGGCCGCGGCTCTGGCGACAGCTCCCACGCCCGAAGAGCCAGGAGGGAAAGCTGTGCCTCGTTGGAAAGCTCTTGGGCAGCCGCTCGCGTGGCCCCACAGCCCGTGGGGCTGCGGGCTTTCCGGCGGCGGTCAGCCTCGGCGACACCGGCGAACACGTGGCGCCCCCGCGCCAGCCTACGAAGCATTTTCCGGTAGGGCCGCGGCTCTGGCGACAGCTCCCACGCCCGAAGAGCCAGGAGGGAAAGCCGTGCCTCGTTGGAAAGCTCTTTGGCAGCCACTCGCGTGGCCCCACAGCCCGTGGGGCTGCGCGCTTTCCGGCTGCCATCAGCCTCGGCGCCACCGGCACCCACGTGGCGCCCCCGCGCCAGCCTGCGAAGCATTTTCCGGTAGGGCTGCGGCTCTGGCGACAGCTCCCACGCCCGAAGAGCCAGGAGGGAAAGCCGTGCCTCGTTGGAAAGCTCTTTGGCAGCCGCTCGCGTGGCCCCACAGCCCGTGGGGCTGCGGGCTTTCCGGCGGCCGTCAGCCTCTGCGACACCGGCGCCCACGTGGCGCCTCCACGCCAGCCTGCGAAGCATTTTCCGGTAGGGCCGCGGCTCTGGCGACAGCTCCCACGCCCGAAGAGCCAGGAGGGAAAGCCGTGCCTCATTGGAAAGCTCTTTGGCAGCCGCTCGCGTGGCCCCACAGCCCGTGGGGCTGCGGGCTTTCCGGCGGCTGTCAGCCTCGGCGACACCAGCGCCCACGTGGCGCCTCCACGCCAGCCTGCGAAGTATTTTCCGGTAGGACGGCGGCTCTGGCGACAGCTCCCACGCCCGAAGAGCTAGGAGGGAAAGCCGTGCCTCGTTGGAAAGCTCTTTGGCAGCCGCTCGCATGGCCCCACAGCCCGTGGGGCTGCGGGCTTTCCGGCGGCCGTCAGCCTCGGCGACACCAGCGCCCAATTGACGCCGCCACGCCAGCCTGCGAAGCATTTTCCGGTAGGGCCGCGGCTCTGGCGACAGCTCCCACGCCCGAAGAGCCAGGAGGGAAAGCCGTGCCTCGTTGGAAAGCTCTTTGGCAGCCGCTCGCGTGGCCCCACAGCCCGTGGGGCTGCGGGCTTTCCGGCGGCCGTCAGCCTCGGCGACACCAGCGCCCACGTGGCGCCTCCACGCCAGCCTGCGAAGCATTTTCCGGTAGGGCCGCGGCTCTGCCGACAGCTCCCACGCCCGAAGAGCCAGGAGGGAAAGCCGTGCCTCGTTGGAAAGCTCTTTGGCAGCCGCTCACGTGGCCCCACAGCCCGTGGGGCTGCGGGCTTTCCGGCGGCCGAAAGCCTCGGCGCCACCGGCGAACACGTGGCGCCGCCGCGCCAGGCTGCGAAGCATTTTCCGGTAGGGCCGCGGCTCTGGCGACAGCTCCCACGCCCGAAGAGCCAGGAGGGAAAGCCGTGCCTCGTTGGAAAGCTCTTTGGCAGACTCTGGTGTGGCCCCACAGCCCGTGGGGCTGCGGGCTTTCCAGCGGCCGTCAGCCACGGCGCCACCGGCGCCCACATGGCGCCCCCGCGCCAGCCTGCGAAGCATTTTCCGGTAGGGCCGCGGCTCTGGCGACAGCTCCCACGCCCGAAGAGCCAGGAGGGAAAGCCGTGCCTCCTTGGAAAGCTCTTTGGCAGCCGCTCGCGTGGCCCCACAGCCCGTGGGGCTGCGGGCTTTCCGGCGGCCATCAGCCTCGGCGCCACCGGCGAACACGTGGCGCCGCCGCGCCAGGCTGCGAAGCATTTTCCGGTAGGGCCGCGGCTCTGGCGACAGCTCCCACGCCCGAAGAGCCAGGAGGGAAAGCCGTGCCTCGTTGGAAAGCTCTTTGGCAGCCGCTCGCGTGGCCCCACAGCCCGTGGGGCTGCGGGCTTTCCGGCGGCCGTCAGCCTCGGCGACAACGGCGCCCACGTGGCGCCGCCACGCCAGGCTGCGAAGCATTTTCCGGTAGGGCCGCGGCTCTGGCGACAGCTCCCACGCCCGAAGAGCCAGGAGGGAAAGCCGTGCCTCGTTGGAAAGCTCTTTGGCAGCCGCTCGCGTGGCCCCACAGCCCGTGGGGCTGCGGGCTTTCCGGCGGCCGTCAGCCTCGGCGCCACCGGCGCCCACGTGGCGCCGCCGCGGCAGGCTGCGAAGCATTTTCCGGTAGGGCCGCGGCTCTGGCGACAGCTCCCACGCCCGAAGAGCCAGGAGGGAAAGCCATGCCTCGTTGGAAAGGTCTTTGGCAGCTGCTCACGTGGCCCCACAGCCCGTGGGGCTGTGGGCTTTCCGGCGGCTGTCAGCCTCGGCGACACCAGCGACCACGTGGTGCCGCGGCGCCAGGCTGCGAAGCATTTTCCGGTAGGGCTGCGGCTCTGGCGACAGGTCCCACGCCCGAAGAGCCAGGAGGGAAAGCCGTGCCTCCTTGGAAAGCTCTTTGGCAGCCGCTCGCGTGGCCCCACAGCCCGTGGGGCTGCGGGCTTTCCGGCGGCCGTCAGCCTCGGCGCCACCGGCGCCCACATGGCGCCCCCGCGCCAGCCTGCGAAGCATTTTCCGGTAGGGCCGCGGCTCTGGCGACAGCTCCCACGCCCGAAGAGCCAGGAGGGAAAGCCGTGCCTCATTGGAAAGCTCTTTGGCAGCCGCTCTCGTGGCCCCACAGCCCGTGGGGCTGCGGGCTTTCCGGCGGCCGTCAGCATCGGCGACATAAGTGCCCACGAGGCGCCGCCGCGCCAGCTTGCGAAGCATTTTCCGGTAGGGCTGCGGCTCTGGCGACAGCTCCCACGCCCGAAGAGCCAGGAGGGAAAGATTTGCCTCCTTGGAAAGCTCTTTGGCAGCCGCTCGCGTGGCCCCACAGCCCGTGGGGCTGCGGGCTTTCCGGCGGCCGTCAGCCTCGGCGACACCAGAGCCCAATTGACGCCGCCACGCCAGCCTGCGAAGCATTTTCCGGTAGGGCCGCGGCTCTGGCGACAGTTCCCACGCCCGAAGAGCCAGGAGGGAAAGCCGTGCCTCGTTGGAAAGCTCTTTGGCAGCCGCTCGCGTGGCCCCACAGCCCGTGGGGCTGCGGGCTTTCCGGCGGCCATCAGCCTCGGCGACACCGGCGCCCACGTGGCGCCGCCGCGCCAGGCTGCGAAGCATTTTCCGGTAGGGCCGCGGCTCTGGCGACAGCTCCCACGCCCGAAGAGCCAGGAGGGAAAGCCGTGCCTCGTTGGAAAGCTCTTTGGCAGACTCTGGTGTGGCCCCACAGCCCGTGGGGCTGCGGGCTTTCCAGCGGCCGTCAGCCTCGGCGCCACCGGCGCCCACATGGCGCCGCCGCGCCAGCCTGCGAAGCATTTTTCGGTAGGGCCGCGGCTCTGGCGACAGCTCCCACGCCCGAAGAGCCAGGAGGGAAAGCCGTGCCTCCTTGGAAAGCTCTTTGGCAGCCGCTCGCGTGGCCCCACAGCCCGTGGGGCTGCGGGCTTTCCGGCGGCCATCAGCCTCGGCGCCACCGGCGAACACGTGGCGCCGCCGCGCCAGGCTGCGAAGCATTTTCCGGTAGGGCCGCAGCTCTGGCGACAGCTCCCACGCCCGAAGAGCCAGGAGGGAAAGCCGTGCCTCGTTGGAAAGCTCTTTGGCAGCCGCTCGCGTGGCCCCACAGCCCGTGGGGCTGCGGGCTTTCCGGCGGCCATCAGCCTCGGCGACACCGGCGCCCACATGGCGCCGCCGCGCCAGCCTGCGAAGCATTTTCCGGTAGGGCCGCGGCTCTGGCGACAGCTCCCACGCCCGAAGAGCCAGGAGGGAAAGCCGTGCCTCCTTGGAAAGCTCTTTGGCAGCCGCTCGCGTGGCCCCACAGTCCGTGGGGCTGCGGGCTTTCCGTCAGCCGTCAGCCTCGGCGACACCGGTGCCCACGTGGCGCCGCGGCTCCAGCCTGCAAAGCATTTTCCGGTAGGGCCGCAGGTCTGGCGACAGCTCCCACGCCCGAAGAGCCAGGAGGGAAAGCCGTGCCTCGTTGGAAAGCTCTTTGGCAGCCGCTCGCGTGGCCCCACAGCCCGTGGGGCTGCGGGCTTTCCGGCGGCCATTAGCCTCGGCGACACCGGCGCCCACGTGGCGCCGCCGTGCCAGCCTGCGAAGCATTTTCTGGTAGGGCCGAGGCTCTGGCGACAGCTCCCACGCCCGAAGAGCCAGGAGGGAAAGCCGTGCCTCCTTGGAAAGCTCTTTGGCAGCCGCTCGCGTGGCCCCACAGCCCGTGGGGCTGCGGGCTTTCCGGCGGCCATCAGCCTCGGCGACACCGGCGCCCACGTGGCGCCGCCGCGCCAGCCTGCGAAGCATTTTCCGGTAGGACCGCGGCTCTGGCGACAGCTCCCACGCCCAAAGAGCCAGGAGGGAAAGCCGTGCCTCGTTGGAAAGCTCTTTGGCAGCCGCTCGCGTGGCCCCACAACCCGTGGGGCTGCGGGCTTTCCGGCGGCCATCAGCCTCGGCGACACCGGCGCCCACGTGGCGCCGCCGCGGGAGCCTGCGAAGCATTTTCCGGTAGGGCCGCGGCTCTGGCGACAGCTCCCACGCCCGAAGAGCCAGGAGGGAAAGCTGTGCCTCCTTGGAAAGCTCTTTGGCAGCCGCTCGCGTGGCCCCACAGCCCGTGGGGCTGCTGGCTTTCCGGCGGCCGTCAGCCTCGGCGCCACCGGCGCCCACATGGCGCCCCTGCGCCAGCCTGCAAAGCATTTTCCGGTAGGGCCGCGGCTCTGGCGACAGCTCCCACGCCCGAAGAGCCAGGAGGGAAAGCCGTGCCTCGTTGGAAAGCTCTTTGGCAGCCGCTCGCGTGGCCCCACAGCCCGTGGGGCTGCGGGCTTTCCGGCGGCCATCAGGCTTGGCGATACCGGCGCCCACATGGCGCCGCCGCGCCAGCCTGCGAAGCATTTTCCGGTAGGGCCGCGGCTCTGGCGACAGCTCCGACGCCCGAAGAGCCAGGAGGGAAAGCCGTGCCTCGTTGGAAAGCTCTTTGGCAGCCGCTCGCGTGGCCCCACAGCCCGTGGGGCTGCGGGCTTTCCGGCGGCCGTCAGCCTCGGCGACACCTGCGACCACGTGGTGCCGCCGTGCCAGCCTGCGAAGCATTTTCCAGTAGGGCCGCGGCTCTGGCGACAGCTCCCACGCCCGAAGAGCCAGGAGGGAAAGCCGTGCCTTGTTGGAAAGCTCTTTGGCAGCCGCTCGCGTGGCCCCACAGCCCGTGGGGCTGCGGGCTTTCCGGCGGCCATCAGCCTCGGCGACACCGGCGCCCACGTGGCGCCGCCGCGCCAGCCTGCGAAGCATTTTCCGGTAGGGCCGCGGCTCTGGCGACAGCTCCCACACCTGAAGAGCCAGGAGGGAAAGCCGTGCCTCCTTGGAAAGCTCTTTGGCAGCCGCTCACGTGGCCCCACAGCCCGTGGGGCTGCGGGCTTTCCGGCGGCCGTCAGCCTCGGCGACACCGGCGCCCACGTGGCGCGCCAGCGCCAGCCTGCAAAGCGTTTTCCGGTAGGGCCGTGGCTCTGGCGACAGCTCCCACGCCCGAAGAGCCAGGAGGGAAAGCCGTGCCTCATTGGAAAGCTCTTTGGCAGCCGCTCGCGTGGCCCCACAGCCCGTGGGGCTGCGGGCTTTCCGGCGGCCATCAGCCTCGGCGCCACCAGCGAACATGTGGCGCCGCCGCGCCAGGCTGCGAAGCATTTTCCGGTAGGGCCGCGGCTCTGGCGACAGCTCCCACGCCCGAAGAGCCAGGAGGGAAAGCCGTGCCTCCTTGGAAAGCTCTTTGGCAGCCGCTCGCGTGGCCCCACAGCCCGTGGGGCTGCGGGCTTTCTGGCGGCCATCAGCCTCGGCGACACCGGGGCCCACATGGCGCCGCCGCGCCAGCCTGCGAAGCATTTTCTGTAGGGCCGTGGCTCTGGTGACAGCTCCCACGCCCGAAGAGCCAGGAGGGAAAGCCGTGCCTCCTTGGAAAGCTCTTTGGCAGCCGCTCGCGTGGCCCCACAGCCCGTGGGGCAGCGGGCTTTCCGGCGGCCATCAGCCTCGGCGCCACCGGCGAACACGTGGCGCCGCCGCGCCAGGCTGCGAAGAATTTTCCGGTAGGGCCGCAGCTCTGGCGACAGCTCCCACGCCCGAAGAGCCAGGAGGGAAAGCCGTGCCTCGTTGGAAAGCTCTTTGGCAGCCGCTCGCGTGGCCCCATAGCCCGTGGGGCTGCGGGCTTTCCGGCGGCTGTCAGCCTCGGCGACACCAGCGCCCAATTGACGCCGCCACGCCAGGCTGCGAAGCATTTTCCGGTAGGGCCGCGGCTCTGACGACAGCTCCCACGCCCGAAGAGCCAGGAGGGAAAGCCGTGCCTCGTTGGAAAGCTCTTTGGCAGCCGCTCGCGTGGCCCCACAGCCCGTGGGGCTGCGGGCTTTCCAGCGGCCGTCAGCCTCGGCGACAACGGCGCCCACGTGGCGCCTCCACGCCAGCCTGCGAAGCATTTTCCGGTAGGGCCGTGGCTCTGGCGACAGCTCCCACGCCCGAAGAGCCAGGAGGGAAAGCCGTGCCTCGTTGGAAAGCTCTTTGGCAGCCGCTCGCGTGGCCCCACAGCCCGTGGGGCTGCGGGCTTTCCGGCGGCCGTCAGCCTCGGCGACACCAGCGCCCACGTGGCGTCTCCACGCCAGCCTGCGAAGTATTTTCCGGTAGGACGGCGGCTCTGGCGACAGCTCCCACGCCCGAAGAGCCAGGAGGGAAAGCCGTGCCTCGTTGGAAAGCTCTTTGGCAGCCACTCGCGTGGCCCCACAGCCCGTGGGGCTGCGGGCTTTCCGGCGGCCGTCAGCCTCGGTGACACCAGCGCCCAATTGACGCCGCCACGCCAGCCTGCGAAGCATTTTCCGGTAGGGCCGCGGCTCTGGCGACAGCTCCCACGCCCGAAGAGCCAGGAGGGAAAGCCGTGCCTCGTTGGAAAGCTCTTTGGCAGCCGCTCGTGTGGCCCCACAGCCCGTGGGGCTGCAGGCTTTCCGGCGGCCGTCAGCCTCGGAGACACTGGCGAACACGTGGCGCCGCCACGCCAGGCTGCGAAGCATTTTCCGGTAGGGCCGCGGCTCTGGCGACAGCTCCCACGCCTGAAGAGCCAGGAAGGGAAAGCCGTGCCTCGTTGGAAACCCCTTTGGCAGCCGCTCGCGTGGCCCCACAGCCCGTGGGGCTGCGGGCTTTCCAGCGGCCGTCAGCCTCGGCGCCATAGGCGCCCACGTGGCGCCGCCGCGCCAGCCTGCGAAGCATTTTCCGGTAGGGCCGCGGCTCTGGCGACAGCTCCCACGCCCGAAGAGCCAGGAGGGAAAGCCGTGCCTCGTTGGAAAGCTCTTTGGCAGCCGCTCGCGTGGCCCCACAGCCCGTGGGGCTGCGGGCTTTCCGGCGGCCATCAGCCTCAGCGCCACCGGCGCCCACATGGCGCCGCGGCGCCAGCCTGCGAAGCATTTTCCGGTAGGGCCGCGGCTCTGGCGACAGCTCCCACGCCCGAAGAGCCAGGAGGGAAAGCCATGCCTCGTTGGAAAGCTCTTTGGCAGCCGCTCGCGTGGCCCCACAGCCCGTGGGGCTGCGGGCTTTCCGGCGGCCATCAGCCTCGGCGCCACCAGCGAACATGTGGCGCCGCCGCGCCAGGCTGCGAAGCATTTTCCGGTAGGGCCGCGGCTCTGGCGACAGCTCCCACGCCCGAAGAGCCAGGAGGGAAAGCCGTGCCTCCTTGGAAAGCTCTTTGGCAGCCGCTCGCGTGGCCCCACAGCCCGTGGGGCTGCGGGCTTTCTGGCGGCCATCAGCCTCGGCGACACCGGGGCCCACATGGCGCCGCCGCGCCAGCCTGCGAAGCATTTTCTGGTAGGGCCGTGGCTCTGGTGACAGCTCCCACGCCCGAAGAGCCAGGAGGGAAAGCCGTGCCTCCTTGGAAAGCTCTTTGGCAGCCGCTCGCGTGGCCCCACAGCCCGTGGGGCTGCGGGCTTTCCGGCGGCCGTCAGCCTCGGCGACACCAGCGCCCACGTGGCGCCTCCACGCCAGCCTGCGAAGTATTTTCCGGTAGGACGGCGGCTCTGGCGACAGCTCCCACGCCCGAAGAGCCAGGAGGGAAAGCCGTGCCTCGTTGGAAAGCTCTTTGGCAGCCGCTCGCGTGGCCCCACAGCCCGTGGGGCTGCGGGCTTTCCGGCGGCCGTCAGCCTCGGCGACAACGGCGCCCACGTGGTGCCTCCACGCCAGCCTGCGAAGCATTTTCCGGTAGGGCCGTGGCTCTGGCGACAGCTCCCACGCCCGAAGAGCCAGGACGGAAAGCCGTGCCTCGTTGGAAAGCTCTTTGGCAGCCGCTCGTGTGGCCCCACAGCCCGTGGGGCTGCGGGCATTCTGGCGGCCATCAGCCTCGGCGCCACCGGCGCCCACGTGGCGCCGCCGCGCCAGCCTGCAAAGCATTTTGCGGTAGGACCGCGGCTCTGGCGACAGCTCCCACGCCCGAAGAGCCAGGAGGGAAAGGCGTGCCTCCTTGGAAAGCTCTTTGGCAGCCGCTCGCGTGGCCCCACAGCCCGTGGGGCTGCGGGCTTTCCGGCGGCCGTCAGCCTCGGCGACACCAGCGCCCAATTGACGCCGCCACGCCAGCCTGCGAAGCATTTTTCGGTAGGGCCACGGCTCTGGCGACAGCTCCCACGCCCGAAGAGCCAGGAGGGAAAGCCGTGCCTCGTTGGAAAGCTCTTTGGCAGCCGCTCGCGTGGCCCCACAGCCCGTGGGGCTGCGGGCTTTCCGGCGGCCATCAGCCTCGGCGCCACCGGCGCCCACATGGCGCCGGCGCGCCATCCTGCGAAGCATTTTCCGGTAGGGCCGCGGCTCTGGCGACAGCTCCCACGCCCGAAGAGCCAGGAGGGAAAGCCGTGCCTCGTTGGAAAGCTCTTTGGCAGCCGCTCGCGTGGCCCCACAGCGCGTGGGGCTGCGGGCTTTCCGGCGGCCGTCAGCCTCGGCGACACCAGCGCCCACGTGGCGCCGCCGCGCCAGCCTGCGAAGCATTTTCCGGTAGGGCCGTGGCTCTGGTGACAGCTCCCACGCCCGAAGAGCCAGGAGGGAAAGCCGTGCCTCGTTGGAAAGCTCTTTGGCAGCCGCTCGCGTGGCCCCACAGCCCGTGGGGCTGCGGGCTTTCCGGCGGCCGTCAGCCTCGGCGACACCAGCGCCCACGTGGCGCCTCCACGCCAGCCTGCGAAGTATTTTCCGGTAGGACGGCGGCTCTGGCGACAGCTCCCACGCCTGAAGAGCCAGGAGGGAAAGCCGTGCCTCGTTGGAAAGCTCTTTGGCAGCCGCTCGCGTGGCCCCACAGCCCGTGGGGCTGCGGGCTTTCCGGCGGCCGTCAGCCTCGGCGACACCAGCGCCCAATTTACACCGCCACGCCAGCCTGCGAAGCATTTTCCGGTAGGGCCGCGGCTCTGGCGACAGCTCCCACGCCCGAAGAGCCAGGAGGGAAAGCTGTGCCTCGTTGGAAAGCTCTTGGGCAGCCGCTCGCGTGGCCCCACAGCCCGTGGGGCTGCGGGCTTTCCGGCGGCCGTCAGCCTCGGCGACACCGGCGAACACGTGGCGCCCCCGCGCCAGCCTGCGAAGCATTTTCCGGTAGGGCCGCGGCTCTGGCGACAGCTCCCACGCCCGAAGAGCCAGGAGGGAAAGCCGTGCCTCGTTGGAAAGCTCTTTGGCAGCCACTCGCGTGGCCCCACAGCCCGTGGGGCTGCGCGCTTTCCGGCTGCCATCAGCCTCGGCGCCACCGGCACCCACGTGGCGCCCCCGCGCCAGCCTGCGAAGCATTTTCCGGTAGGGCTGCGGCTCTGGCGACAGCTCCCACGCCCGAAGAGCCAGGAGGGAAAGCCGTGCCTCGTTGGAAAGCTCTTTGGCAGCCGCTCGCGTGGCCCCACAGCCCGTGGGGCTGCGGGCTTTCCGGCGGCCGTCAGCCTCTGCGACACCGGCGCCCACATGGCGCCCCCGCGCCAGCCTGTGAAGCATTTTCCGGTAGGGCTGCGGCTCTGGCGACAGCTCCCACGCCCGAAGAGCCAGGAGGGAAAGCCGTGCCTCCTTGGAAAGCTCTTTGGCAGCCGCTCGCGTGGCCCCACAGCCCGTGGGGCTGCGGGCTTTCCGGCGGCCGTCAGCCTCGGCGACAACGGCGCCCACGTGGCGCCTCCACGCCAGCCTGCGAAGCATTTTCCGGTAGGGCCGTGGTTCTGGCGACAGCTGCCACGCTCGAAGAGCCAGGACGGAAAGCCGTGCCTCGTTGGAAAGCTCTTTGGCAGCCGCTCGTGTGGCCCCACAGCCCGTGGGGCTGCGGGTATTCTGGCGGCCATCAGCCTCGGCGCCACCGGCGCCCACGTGGCGCCGCCGCGCCAGCCTGCAAAGCATTTTGCGGTAGGACCGCGGCTCTGGCGACAGCTCCCACGCCCGAAGAGCCAGGAGGGAAAGGCGTGCCTCCTTGGAAAGCTCTTTGGCAGCCGCTCGCGTGGCCCCACAGCCCGTGGGGATGCGGGCTTTCCGGCGGCCGTCAGCCTCGGTGACACCAGCGCCCAATTGACGCCGCCACGCCAGCCTGCGAAGCATTTTCCTGTAGGCCGCAGCTCTGGCGACAGCTCCCACGCCCGAAGAGCCAGGAGGGAAAGCCCTGCCTCGTTGGAAAGCTCTTTCGCAGCCGCTCGCGTGGCCCCACAGCCCGTGGGGCTGCGGGCTTTCCGGCGGCCATCAGCCTCGGCGCCACCGGCGCCCACATGGCGCCGGCGCGCCAGCCTGCGAAGCATTTTCCGGTAGGGCCGCGGCTCTGGCGACAGCTCCCACGCCCGAAGAGCCAGGAGGGAAAGCCGTGCCTCGTTGGAAAGCTCTTTGGCAGCCGCTCGCGTGGCCCCACAGCCCGTGGGGCTGCGGGCTTTCCAGCGGCCGTCAGCCTCGGCGACAACGGCGCCCACGTGGCGCCTCCACGCCAGCCTGCGAAGCATTTTCCGGTAGGGCCGTGGCTCTGGCGACAGCTCCCACGCTCGAAGAGCCAGGACGGAAAGCCGTGCCTCGTTGGAAAGCTCTTTGGCAGCCGCTCGCGTGGCCCCACAGCCCGTGGGGCTGCGGGCTTTCCGGTGGCCATCAGCCTCGGCGCCACCGGCGAACACGTGGCGCCGCCGCGCCAGCCTGCGAAGCATTTTCCGGTAGGGCCGCGGCTCTGGCGACAGCTCCCACGCCCGAAGAGCCAGGAGGGAAAGCCGTGCCTCGTTGGAAAGCTCTTTGGCAGCCGCTCGCGTGGCCCCACAGCCCGTGGGGCTGCGGGCTTTCCGGCGGCCGTCAGCCTCGGCAACACCGGCGCCCACGTGGCGCCGCCGCGCCAGCCTGCGAAGCATTTTCCGGTAGGGCCGCGGCTCTGGCGACAGCTCCCACGCCCGAAGAGCAAGGAGGGAAAGCCGTGCCTCGTTGGAAAGCTCTTTGGCAGCCGCTCGCGTGGCCCCACAGCCCGTGGGGCTGCGGGCTTTCCGGCGGCCATCAGCCTCGGCGCCACCGGCGAACACGTGGCGCCCCCGCGCCAGCCTGCGAAGCATTTTCCGGTAGGGCCGCGGCTCTGGCGACAGCTCCCACGCCCGAAGAGCCAGGAGGGAAAGCCGTGCCTCCTTGGAAAGCTCTTTGGCAGCCGCTCGCGTGGCCCCACAGCCCGTGGGGCTGCGGGCTTTCCGGCGGCCATCAGCCTCAGCGCCACCGGCGCCCACATGGCGCCGCCGCGCCAGGCTGCGAAGCATTTTCCGGTAGGGCCGCGGCTCTGGCGACAGCTCCCACGCCCGAAGAGCCAGGAGGGAAAGCCATGCCTCGTTGGAAAGCTCTTTGGCAGCCGCTCGCGTGGCCCCACAGCCCGTGGGGCTGCGGGCTTTCCGGCGGCCATCAGCCTCGGCGCCACCAGCGAACATGTGGCGCCGCCGCGCCAGGCTGCGAAGCATTTTCCGGTAGGGCCGCGGCTCTGGCGACAGCTCCCACGCCCGAAGAGCCAGGAGGGAAAGCCGTGCCTCCTTGGAAAGCTCTTTGGCAGCCGCTCGCGTGGCCCCACAGCCCGTGGGGCTGCGGGCTTTCTGGCGGCCATCAGCCTCGGCGACACCGGGGCCCACATGGCGCCGCCGCGCCAGCCTGCGAAGCATTTTCTGGTAGGGCCGTGGCTCTGGTGACAGCTCCCACGCCCGAAGAGCCAGGAGGGAAAGCCGTGCCTCCTTGGAAAGCTCTTTGGCAGCCGCTCGCGTGGCCCCACAGCCCGTGGGGCTGCGGGCTTTCCGGCGGCCATCAGCCTCGGCGCCACCGGCGAACACGTGGCGCCGCCGCGCCAGGCTGCGAAGCATTTTCCGGTAGGGCCGCAGCTCTGGCGACAGCTCCCACGCCCGAAGAGCCAGGAGGGAAAGCCGTGCCTCGTTGGAAAGCTCTTTGGCAGCCGCTCGCGTGGCCCCATAGCCCGTGGGGCTGCGGGCTTTCCGGCGGCTGTCAGCCTCGGCGACACCAGCGCCCAATTGACGCCGCCACGCCAGGCTGCGAAGCATTTTCCGGTAGGGCCGCGGCTCTGACGACAGCTCCCACGCCCGAAGAGCCAGGAGGGAAAGCCGTGCCTCGTTGGAAAGCTCTTTGGCAGCCGCTCGCGTGGCCCCACAGCCCGTGGGGCTGCGGGCTTTCCAGCGGCCGTCAGCCTCGGCGACAACGGCGCCCACGTGGCGCCTCCACGCCAGCCTGCGAAGCATTTTCCGGTAGGGCCGTGGCTCTGGCGACAGCTCCCACGCCCGAAGAGCCAGGAGGGAAAGCCGTGCCTCGTTGGAAAGCTCTTTGGCAGCCGCTCGCGTGGCCCCACAGCCCGTGGGGCTGCGGGCTTTCCGGCGGCCGTCAGCCTCGGCGACACCAGCGCCCACGTGGCGTCTCCACGCCAGCCTGCGAAGTATTTTCCGGTAGGACGGCGGCTCTGGCGACAGCTCCCACGCCCGAAGAGCCAGGAGGGAAAGCCGTGCCTCGTTGGAAAGCTCTTTGGCAGCCACTCGCGTGGCCCCACAGCCCGTGGGGCTGCGGGCTTTCCGGCGGCCGTCAGCCTCGGTGACACCAGCGCCCAATTGACGCCGCCACGCCAGCCTGCGAAGCATTTTCCGGTAGGGCCGCGGCTCTGGCGACAGCTCCCACGCCCGAAGAGCCAGGAGGGAAAGCCGTGCCTCGTTGGAAAGCTCTTTGGCAGCCGCTCGTGTGGCCCCACAGCCCGTGGGGCTGCAGGCTTTCCGGCGGCCGTCAGCCTCGGAGACACTGGCGAACACGTGGCGCCGCCACGCCAGGCTGCGAAGCATTTTCCGGTAGGGCCGCGGCTCTGGCGACAGCTCCCACGCCTGAAGAGCCAGGAAGGGAAAGCCGTGCCTCGTTGGAAACCCCTTTGGCAGCCGCTCGCGTGGCCCCACAGCCCGTGGGGCTGCGGGCTTTCCAGCGGCCGTCAGCCTCGGCGCCATAGGCGCCCACGTGGCGCCGCCGCGCCAGCCTGCGAAGCATTTTCCGGTAGGGCCGCGGCTCTGGCGACAGCTCCCACGCCCGAAGAGCCAGGAGGGAAAGCCGTGCCTCGTTGGAAAGCTCTTTGGCAGCCGCTCGCGTGGCCCCACAGCCCGTGGGGCTGCGGGCTTTCCGGCGGCCATCAGCCTCAGCGCCACCGGCGCCCACATGGCGCCGCCGCGCCAGGCTGCGAAGCATTTTCCGGTAGGGCCGCGGCTCTGGCGACAGCTCCCACGCCCGAAGAGCCAGGAGGGAAAGCCATGCCTCGTTGGAAAGCTCTTTGGCAGCCGCTCGCGTGGCCCCACAGCCCGTGGGGCTGCGGGCTTTCCGGCGGCCATCAGCCTCGGCGCCACCAGCGAACATGTGGCGCCGCCGCGCCAGGCTGCGAAGCATTTTCCGGTAGGGCCGCGGCTCTGGCGACAGCTCCCACGCCCGAAGAGCCAGGAGGGAAAGCCGTGCCTCCTTGGAAAGCTCTTTGGCAGCCGCTCGCGTGGCCCCACAGCCCGTGGGGCTGCGGGCTTTCTGGCGGCCATCAGCCTCGGCGACACCGGGGCCCACATGGCGCCGGCCGCGCCAGCCTGCGAAGCATTTTCTGGTAGGGCCGTGGCTCTGGTGACAGCTCCCACGCCCGAAGAGCCAGGAGGGAAAGCCGTGCCTCCTTGGAAAGCTCTTTGGCAGCCGCTCGCGTGGCCCCACAGCCCGTGGGGCTGCGGGCTTTCCGGCGGCCGTCAGCCTCGGCGACACCAGCGCCCACGTGGCGCCTCCACGCCAGCCTGCGAAGTATTTTCCGGTAGGACGGCGGCTCTGGCGACAGCTCCCACGCCCGAAGAGCCAGGAGGGAAAGCCGTGCCTCGTTGGAAAGCTCTTTGGCAGCCGCTCGCGTGGCCCCACAGCCCGTGGGGCTGCGGGCTTTCCGGCGGCCGTCAGCCTCGGCGACAACGGCGCCCACGTGGCGCCTCCACGCCAGCCTGCGAAGCATTTTCCGGTAGGGCCGTGGCTCTGGCGACAGCTCCCACGCCCGAAGAGCCAGGACGGAAAGCCGTGCCTCGTTGGAAAGCTCTTTGGCAGCCGCTCGTGTGGCCCCACAGCCCGTGGGGCTGCGGGCATTCTGGCGGCCATCAGCCTCGGCGCCACCGGCGCCCACGTGGCGCCGCCGCGCCAGCCTGCAAAGCATTTTGCGGTAGGACCGCGGCTCTGGCGACAGCTCCCACGCCCGAAGAGCCAGGAGGGAAAGGCGTGCCTCCTTGGAAAGCTCTTTGGCAGCCGCTCGCGTGGCCCCACAGCCCGTGGGGCTGCGGGCTTTCCGGCGGCCGTCAGCCTCGGCGACACCAGCGCCCAATTGACGCCGCCACGCCAGCCTGCGAAGCATTTTTCGGTAGGGCCACGGCTCTGGCGACAGCTCCCACGCCCGAAGAGCCAGGAGGGAAAGCCGTGCCTCGTTGGAAAGCTCTTTGGCAGCCGCTCGCGTGGCCCCACAGCCCGTGGGGCTGCGGGCTTTCCGGCGGCCATCAGCCTCGGCGCCACCGGCGCCCACATGGCGCCGGCGCGCCATCCTGCGAAGCATTTTCCGGTAGGGCCGCGGCTCTGGCGACAGCTCCCACGCCCGAAGAGCCAGGAGGGAAAGCCGTGCCTCGTTGGAAAGCTCTTTGGCAGCCGCTCGCGTGGCCCCACAGCGCGTGGGGCTGCGGGCTTTCCGGCGGCCGTCAGCCTCGGCGACACCAGCGCCCACGTGGCGCCGCCGCGCCAGCCTGCGAAGCATTTTCCGGTAGGGCCGTGGCTCTGGTGACAGCTCCCACGCCCGAAGAGCCAGGAGGGAAAGCCGTGCCTCGTTGGAAAGCTCTTTGGCAGCCGCTCGCGTGGCCCCACAGCCCGTGGGGCTGCGGGCTTTCCGGCGGCCGTCAGCCTCGGCGACACCAGCGCCCACGTGGCGCCTCCACGCCAGCCTGCGAAGTATTTTCCGGTAGGACGGCGGCTCTGGCGACAGCTCCCACGCCTGAAGAGCCAGGAGGGAAAGCCGTGCCTCGTTGGAAAGCTCTTTGGCAGCCGCTCGCGTGGCCCCACAGCCCGTGGGGCTGCGGGCTTTCCGGCGGCCGTCAGCCTCGGCGACACCAGCGCCCAATTTACACCGCCACGCCAGCCTGCGAAGCATTTTCCGGTAGGGCCGCGGCTCTGGCGACAGCTCCCACGCCCGAAGAGCCAGGAGGGAAAGCTGTGCCTCGTTGGAAAGCTCTTGGGCAGCCGCTCGCGTGGCCCCACAGCCCGTGGGGCTGCGGGCTTTCCGGCGGCGGTCAGCCTCGGCGACACCGGCGAACACGTGGCGCCCCCGCGCCAGCCTGCGAAGCATTTTCCGGTAGGGCCGCGGCTCTGGCGACAGCTCCCACGCCCGAAGAGCCAGGAGGGAAAGCCGTGCCTCGTTGGAAAGCTCTTTGGCAGCCACTCGCGTGGCCCCACAGCCCGTGGGGCTGCGCGCTTTCCGGCTGCCATCAGCCTCGGCGCCACCGGCACCCACGTGGCGCCCCCGCGCCAGCCTGCGAAGCATTTTCCGGTAGGGCTGCGGCTCTGGCGACAGCTCCCACGCCCGAAGAGCCAGGAGGGAAAGCCGTGCCTCGTTGGAAAGCTCTTTGGCAGCCGCTCGCGTGGCCCCACAGCCCGTGGGGCTGCGGGCTTTCCGGCGGCCGTCAGCCTCTGCGACACCGGCGCCCACGTGGCGCCTCCACGCCAGCCTGCGAAGCATTTTCCGGTAGGGCCGCGGCTCTGGCGACAGCTCCCACGCCCGAAGAGCCAGGAGGGAAAGCCGTGCCTCATTGGAAAGCTCTTTGGCAGCCGCTCGCGTGGCCCCACAGCCCGTGGGGCTGCGGGCTTTCCGGCGGCTGTCAGCCTCGGCGACACCAGCGCCCACGTGGCGCCTCCACGCCAGCCTGCGAAGTATTTTCCGGTAGGACGGCGGCTCTGGCGACAGCTCCCACGCCCGAAGAGCTAGGAGGGAAAGCCGTGCCTCGTTGGAAAGCTCTTTGGCAGCCGCTCGCATGGCCCCACAGCCCGTGGGGCTGCGGGCTTTCCGGCGGCCGTCAGCCTCGGCGACACCAGCGCCCAATTGACGCCGCCACGCCAGCCTGCGAAGCATTTTCCGGTAGGGCCGCGGCTCTGGCGACAGCTCCCACGCCCGAAGAGCCAGGAGGGAAAGCCGTGCCTCGTTGGAAAGCTCTTTGGCAGCCGCTCGCGTGGCCCCACAGCCCGTGGGGCTGCGGGCTTTCCGGCGGCCGTCAGCCTCGGCGACACCAGCGCCCACGTGGCGCCTCCACGCCAGCCTGCGAAGCATTTTCCGGTAGGGCCGCGGCTCTGCCGACAGCTCCCACGCCCGAAGAGCCAGGAGGGAAAGCCGTGCCTCGTTGGAAAGCTCTTTGGCAGCCGCTCACGTGGCCCCACAGCCCGTGGGGCTGCGGGCTTTCCGGCGGCCGAAAGCCTCGGCGCCACCGGCGAACACGTGGCGCCGCCGCGCCAGGCTGCGAAGCATTTTCCGGTAGGGCCGCGGCTCTGGCGACAGCTCCCACGCCCGAAGAGCCAGGAGGGAAAGCCGTGCCTCGTTGGAAAGCTCTTTGGCAGACTCTGGTGTGGCCCCACAGCCCGTGGGGCTGCGGGCTTTCCAGCGGCCGTCAGCCACGGCGCCACCGGCGCCCACATGGCGCCCCCGCGCCAGCCTGCGAAGCATTTTCCGGTAGGGCCGCGGCTCTGGCGACAGCTCCCACGCCCGAAGAGCCAGGAGGGAAAGCCGTGCCTCCTTGGAAAGCTCTTTGGCAGCCGCTCGCGTGGCCCCACAGCCCGTGGGGCTGCGGGCTTTCCGGCGGCCATCAGCCTCGGCGCCACCGGCGAACACGTGGCGCCGCCGCGCCAGGCTGCGAAGCATTTTCCGGTAGGGCCGCGGCTCTGGCGACAGCTCCCACGCCCGAAGAGCCAGGAGGGAAAGCCGTGCCTCGTTGGAAAGCTCTTTGGCAGCCGCTCGCGTGGCCCCACAGCCCGTGGGGCTGCGGGCTTTCCGGCGGCCGTCAGCCTCGGCGACAACGGCGCCCACGTGGCGCCGCCACGCCAGGCTGCGAAGCATTTTCCGGTAGGGCCGCGGCTCTGGCGACAGCTCCCACGCCCGAAGAGCCAGGTGGGAAAGCCGTGCCTCGTTGGAAAGCTCTTTGGCAGCCGCTCGCGTGGCCCCACAGCCCGTGGGGCTGCGGGCTTTCCGGCGGCCGTCAGCCTCGGCGCCACCGGCGCCCACGTGGCGCCGCCGCGGCAGGCTGCGAAGCATTTTCCGGTAGGGCCGCGGCTCTGGCGACAGCTCCCACGCCCGAAGAGCCAGGAGGGAAAGCCATGCCTCGTTGGAAAGGTCTTTGGCAGCTGCTCACGTGGCCCCACAGCCCGTGGGGCTGTGGGCTTTCCGGCGGCTGTCAGCCTCGGCGACACCAGCGACCACGTGGTGCCGCGGCGCCAGGCTGCGAAGCATTTTCCGGTAGGGCTGCGGCTCTGGCGACAGGTCCCACGCCCGAAGAGCCAGGAGGGAAAGCCGTGCCTCCTTGGAAAGCTCTTTGGCAGCCGCTCGCGTGGCCCCACAGCCCGTGGGGCTGCGGGCTTTCCGGCGGCCGTCAGCCTCGGCGCCACCGGCGCCCACATGGCGCCCCCGCGCCAGCCTGCGAAGCATTTTCCGGTAGGGCCGCGGCTCTGGCGACAGCTCCCACGCCCGAAGAGCCAGGAGGGAAAGCCGTGCCTCATTGGAAAGCTCTTTGGCAGCCGCTCTCGTGGCCCCCGCAGCCCGTGGGGCTGCGGGCTTTCCGGCGGCCGTCAGCATCGGCGACATAAGTGCCCACGAGGCGCCGCCGCGCCAGCTTGCGAAGCATTTTCCGGTAGGGCTGCGGCTCTGGCGACAGCTCCCACGCCCGAAGAGCCAGGAGGGAAAGATTTGCCTCCTTGGAAAGCTCTTTGGCAGCCGCTCGCGTGGCCCCACAGCCCGTGGGGCTGCGGGCTTTCCCGGCGGCCGTCAGCCTCGGCGACACCCAGAGCCCAATTGACGCCGCCACGCCAGCCTGCGAAGCATTTTCCGGTAGGGCCGCGGCTCTGGCGACAGTTCCCACGCCCGAAGAGCCAGGAGGGAAAGCCGTGCCTCGTTGGAAAGCTCTTTGGCAGCCGCTCGCGTGGCCCCACAGCCCGTGGGGCTGCGGGCTTTCCGGCGGCCATCAGCCTCGGCGACACCGGCGCCCACGTGGCGCCGCCTGCGCCAGGCTGCGAAGCATTTTCCGGTAGGGCCGCGGCTCTGGCGACAGCTCCCACGCCCCGAAGAGCCAGGAGGGAAAGCCGTGCCTCGTTGGAAAGCTCTTTGGCAGACTCTGGTGTGGCCCCCACAGCCCGTGGGGCTGCGGGCTTTCCAGCGGCCGTCAGCCTCGGCGCCACCGGCGCCCACATGGCGCCGCCGCGCCAGCCTGCGAAGCATTTTTCGGTAGGGCCGCGGCTCTGGCGACAGCTCCCACGCCCGAAGAGCCAGGAGGGAAAGCCGTGCCTCCTTGGAAAGCTCTTTGGCAGCCGCTCGCGTGGCCCCACAGCCCGTGGGGCTGCGGGCTTTCCGGCGGCCATCAGCCTCGGCGCCACCGGCGAACACGTGGCGCCGCCGCGCCAGGCTGCGAAGCATTTTCCGGTAGGGCCGCAGCTCTGGCGACAGCTCCCACGCCCGAAGAGCCAGGAGGGAAAGCCGTGCCTCGTTGGAAAGCTCTTTGGCAGCCGCTCGCGTGGCCCCACAGCCCGTGGGGGCTGCGGGCTTTCCGGCGGCCATCAGCCTCGGCGACACCGGCGCCCACATGGCGCCGCCGCGCCAGCCTGCGAAGCATTTTCCGGTAGGGCCGCGGCTCTGGCGACAGCTCCCACGCCCGAAGAGCCAGGAGGGAAAGCCGTGCCTCCTTGGAAAGCTCTTTGGCAGCCGCTCGCGTGGCCCCACAGTCCGTGGGGCTGCGGGCTTTCCGTCAGCCGTCAGCCTCGGCGACACCGGTGCCCACGTGGCGCCGCGGCTCCAGCCTGCAAAGCATTTTCCGGTAGGGCCGCAGGTCTGGCGACAGCTCCCACGCCCGAGAGAGCCAGGAGGGAAAGCCGTGCCTCGTTGGAAAGCTCTTTGGCAGCCGCTCGCGTGGCCCCCACAGCCCGTGGGGCTGCGGGGCTTTCCGGCGGCCATTAGCCTCGGCGACACCGGCCGCCCACGTGGCGCCGCCGTGCCAGCCTGCGAAGCATTTTCTGGTAGGGCCGAGGCTCTGGCGACAGCTCCCACGCCCGAAGAGCCAGGAGGGAAAGCCGTGCCTCCTTGGACTTAGCTCTTTGGCAGCCGCTCGCGTGGCCCCACAGCCCGTGGGGCTGCGGGCTTTCCGGCGGCCATCAGCCTCGGCGACACCGGCGCCCACGTGGCGCCCGCCGCGCCAGCCTGCGAAGCATTTTCCGGTAGGGCCGCGGCTCTGGCGACAGCTCCCACGCCCAAAGAGCCAGGAGGGAAAGCCGTGCCTCGTTGGAAAGCTCTTTGGCAGCCGCTCGCGTGGCCCCACAACCCGTGGGGCTGCGGGCTTTCCGGCGGCCATCAGCCTCGGCGACACCGGCGCCCACGTGGCGCCGCCGCGGGAGCCTGCGAAGCATTTTCCGGTAGGGCCGCGGCTCTGGCGACAGCTCCCACGCCCGAAGAGCCAGGAGGGAAAGCTGTGCCTCCTTGGAAAGCTCTTTGGCAGCCGCTCGCGTGGCCCCACAGCCCGTGGGGCTGCTGGCTTTCCGGCGGCCGTCAGCCTCGGCGCCACCGGCGCCCACATGGCGCCCCTGCGCCAGCCTGCAAAGCATTTTCCGGTAGGGCCGCGGCTCTGGCGACAGCTCCCACGCCCGAAGAGCCAGGAGGGAAAGCCGTGCCTCGTTGGAAAGCTCTTTGGCAGCCGCTCGCGTGGCCCCACAGCCCGTGGGGCTGCGGGCTTTCCGGCGGCCATCAGGCTTGGCGATACCGGCGCCCACATGGCGCCGCCGCGCCAGCCTGCGAAGCATTTTCCGGTAGGGGCCGCGGCTCTGGCGACAGCTCCCGACGCCCGAAGAGCCAGGAGGGAAAGCCGTGCCTCGTTGGAAAGCTCTTTGGCAGCCGCTCGCGTGGCCCCACAGCCCGTGGGGCTGCGGGCTTTCCGGCGGCCGTCAGCCTCGGCGACACCTGCGACCACGTGGTGCCGCCGTGCCAGCCTGCGAAGCATTTTCCAGTAGGGCCGCGGCTCTGGCGACAGCTCCCACGCCCGAAGAGCCAGGAGGGAAAGCCGTGCCTTGTTGGAAAGCTCTTTGGCAGCCGCTCGCGTGGCCCCACAGCCCGTGGGGCTGCGGGCTTTCCGGCGGCCATCAGCCTCGGCGACACCGGCGCCCCACGTGGCGCCGCCGCGCCAGCCTGCGAAGCATTTTCCGGTAGGGCCGCGGCTCTGGCGACAGCTCCCACACCTGAAGAGCCAGGAGGGAAAGCCGTGCCTCCTTGGAAAGCTCTTTGGCAGCCGCTCACGTGGCCCCACAGCCCGTGGGGCTGCGGGGCTTTCCGGCGGCCGTCAGCCTCGGCGACAACC